>NW_024100634.1:0-87593 GCF_016545835.1 Crotalus tigris
CACTTTTTAAACTGAGGTAATTTTTTTTTTCCAGCTGCAACCAGGGGCCCTCTGGATGGGTGAGACCTCAACTTCCATCATTCCCTGCCTCTCGGACTCCTAGCCAATCCCCCCACATCTGGAGGCTGCTCTCCGAAACCAGTTGGCCTGCTCGGAACTGCTCCAGCCGCAAGCAAGCAGTTCTGAGAACAGAGAGGAGAATTGAATACTACTCCTCCTTTGCTGGCCCTCCCTCGGCCATTCTCCACAGCCAATGAGGCCCTGGCCCTTGCCCTTCGGTCCCGCCCCATTCGCCCAGGCACCCTTTCTCCCAGGCCTTTGGCTGCACAGGACAAATAGCCCCCAGCTAATTGGGTGGCAGGTAGAAGCCATGGTGCTGCGAGGCAGCGTGCGATTGGCGACGGGCAATCACAGAGGCTTTGGGGGGGGGCAGAATGCAATGCAAATTTTTTAAAAAATAAATACTGTGGCTGCTCTGCAAATTTGGAGGCCTTGCAGATCTGTCACCAGGATCGGAAGGAGGGGGAGTGGCAGTGGGAGTAGCCGCCCAGACCACTGGGGCGCAGGGCAGATAGGTGACAGTGTACTGGGGAGACTAGGGAGGGAGGGAGGGAGGGAAGGGCGCCTCAAGATAAGATAACCTTTATTGTCATTTTTTTTTACTGTGGGCACAACGGCACACATCAAAAATGAAATTTGGTTAGCCCGCTCTCAAAGTGAAACATATACATGACACACACCTAAACATACTATAAACAACATATGTATAGACCAGGGATGGGCAACCTTGGCTCTTTTATGACTCGTGGACTTCAACTCCCAGGATTCCTGAGCCAGCATGAGGGAAACTTTGGCTCTTTTATGACTCGTGGGCTTCAACTCCCAGAATTCCTGAGCCAGCCATGCTGAGGGGAAAGGGAGAGGTTTCCAAGCTGTGCCAGGCTGGCTCAGGAATTCTGGGAGTTGAAGTCCACGAGTCATAAAAGAGCCAAGGTTGCCTACCCCTGGTTATAGATCCACATATTCTGCACACCGCTGACTCAACTGTTGTACCTGTATTGAAGTCCTTAAGAACATAAGCATGTTCAGCAGATGCCCTATCGAAGGTGGACTGTGTGCTTGGTGTGAGAAACTTGTCCGCAGGAGATGCGGCACCATAAACTAGCCAGGTTCTATAAACAGACGAGGTTGCCCCTGCTGTGACCCCAGACAGAAAAGAGAGGATCTGAAGGTGAGGCTTTGCCCTACAGACGGCCAGTTTCCAGAGACTCAGAACCAATTGGAAGGTCCCCCTAATGACTTCAGCCTTCTTCATCAGTAGAAACACAGGTAGTCCTCAACTTACAACAATTCATTTAGTGACCGTTCAAAGTTACAACGGCACTGAAAAAAAGACGACCATTGTTTCAATCACGACCTTTGCAACATCCCCATGATCATGTGATCAAAATTCAGAATGTTTGGCAACTGGTTCAGACTTACGACCGTTGCTTGCTGTGTCCCAAGCTCCTCTGATCCCCTTTTGCGACCTTGTGACAAGCAAAATCAATGGAGAGGCTGGATTCACTTAACAACCGGGAGACTGTGGTGATTCACTTAACCACTGAGGCAAAAAAGGTCGTAAAATGGGGGCAAGACCACTTAACAAAACATTTTGCTTAACAACAGAAATGTTGGGCTCAATTGGGGTCGTAATTCGAGGACTGCCTGGACAGACCTCCCTTTCACGCTTAAATTTCTACTCTGTCCATATGGGTGGGAAATGAGCAGGAAATGGCTGAAGCCCTAAAAATAACTTTCTTTGTTTCTCAGGCCTTGTAACATCAACTACATTCAGCAATTATAATAACAAGGATTGTAGCCAGAATAGTTATTTACAGATAGTCCTTGATTTATGACAGTTGAGCCCAAAATTGATGTTGTTAAGTGAGACACTTGTTCAGTGAATTTTGCCCCATTTGACGACCTTTCTCACCCCATTTTGTTAAGTGAATCACAGCAGAAGAAGAGGCTAGCCATGCTGGCTCAGGAATTCTGGGAGTTGAAGTCCAGGAGTCATGAAAGAGCCAAGGTTGCTTACCCCTGGGCTAGACAGTCACTTGTCTGAGATGGTATAAGTTAGGGGTGGGGAACCTTGGCTCTTTTATGACTGGTGGACTTCAACTCCCAGAATTCCTGAGCCAGCATGGCTCAGCTTGGATACCTCTCCCTTTCCCCCTCAGCATGGCTGGCTCAGGAATTCTGGGAGTTGAAGTCCACGAGTCATAAAAGAGCCAAGGTGGCCTACCTCTGGCCTAGGCCGCTTTATGACTCGTGGACTTCAACTCCCAGAATTCCTGAGCCAGCATGGCTCAGCTTGGAAACTCTCCCTTTCCCCTCAGCATGGCTGGCTCAGGAATTCTGGGAGTTGAATTCCACGAGTCATAAAAGAGCCAAGGTTGCCTACCCCTGGTATAAGTTCTCCTGCTTGAGCAGGGGGCTGGACTAGAAGGCCTCCAAGGTCCCTTGCAGCTCTGCTTCTATTCTAATTTAAGTTCTTCAATTATGAGGGAAGTTAGCCCAGAGAAGGAAATATTAAAAGGGCAGAAAATATATTTTTCCTCAAAAGGACTTTTTAAAACCAAACCTGGTCCCAAATCTATCTCTCTGCCCCAAGCAAGAGCTAGCCCCATACAAATGCAGATGTAAAACCATCAGAGAATTGAAGCCAGAGCACTGAAGAAGATAAAGAGAAGATCTGCATGCCCCACCCAAACTCTAGGAATCATTAGCCCCATCACCTGGGAAGCAGGCTATGATAATAAGATTAAACCACAGATATCAAGGCCTAGAAAAACACTCAGAAATAGCCTCAAGGTTCATGCCACAGGAACAGGAAACTATTCCAAGCAAGGCTAGAGGGTATAAAAACCTGTCCATGTGCTCAACTCCTCTTTCCTCTTTCCTCTCTGCTCTTTGAAAGGACCATCTTTCTGCTTCTTCAATAAACTGTAATCTTCTTCCCAAAGCGGTCGCCATGTTGCTTATTTATCCCGGCTTGGATGAACCAGGATGAAGACTTACTTCTAACAATTAGTAACACGATTGTTACATGAATCTGGTTTCCCCGTTGACTTTGCTCGTTGGAAAGTCGCAAAAGGAGATCACGTGACCCCCTCTGGGACTCGGCGACCATCATAAAATGTGAGCCGCTTGTCAAGCATCCCAATGACCGTGGGAATGTTGCAACGGTCATAAGTGTGAAAAACGGCCACGTCACTTTTTCAGTGCCGTTGTACCTTCGAACGGTCACTAAACGAACTGTTGTAAGTCGAGGACCACCTGTATTGTTTGAGTCTCAGAAGGACTGCCAAAGGAGGGAGCAGCCATCTAAATGTATTGCTTCTTTCTCACCTCCTCCAGCTGCCCAGCTGTGAGGCAGGGGGTTGCATGGGGTCTCAAAGGAACACGCAGCCCCCCTCCCCTTCCCCTGGTTCCTCCCCCCCCCCCCGGCCCAGATAACCCTCCCGCTTTTCCCAGCCCCCCATTTCTGCCCCTCCCCCCAAGAGGCGGAAGGCCTGGAAGGGGATTTCCTGATGGAACTTTCGCTTTCCTTTCCCCGCCTGTCCGCCCGGTTGCGCCTGAACGTCTGCCTAGCAACAATGACGACACGAGAATATGTTTTTTCTATTGGTTGAGTTTGGCCAATCACCCGCTTTTGTTCTGGGTTGTTGCGTTGTTGATCACCAGGAGCGCGTCTTTCTCTGCCTGCGACTTCCGGATAAAGGGGGACAAATTGTGGATCGGGGCCAGGATGGCTCTGCGCTCTGCGCCCCTCTTGCTCCTGGTGTTGGTGGCCGTCGGTCTGCCGGAGAGCTGCCTCGGTGAGTCCCTTTCGGGGGCGCTTTTCTACTGGGGGGGGGATAATCAATTCAGGAAGTCTCTCTCGCTCACTCGCTCCGCCCTCTAAAGTTTACCCGATTCGGTCCTCTTTCTCGTCCGCTCCCCCAGGGCCCCTCTCAGAAGGGACCCCAAAGCGTGGGTGGGACTCTGCTGCCTCTTTGTCTCCTCCCCCCCCTGTCTCCCAGGAGAGGCCCTCTGGAAGCAGGATAAAGGTGGCCCCTCCAGATGTCAGTCAAGTCTACCTGGGCGCAGTTCTTTCCCTCCCTCGAGGTGGAGGTTGTCGGAAAGCGGCGTTTGCACTGGATCAGATCAATTCACGAACCCCCCCCCCGGCTGCCTTCGCACAACCCCCCCCCCTCCTCTTGGGTCGTACTTCCTGCTTTGGGCAAGGCTTGGGGGCTCTTTCTGGCTTCTGGTGCTGGGGGGATCCGGCTTGTTTCTCCACTCAGACACGGAAGCTGTAGCCTCATCTCAACCCCAATAACTCTGGCCCTCTGGGTCCCTTCCAGGCGCCTCCTCGCATTCCCTGAAGAATTTCTACTCCTCCATCTGGGACCCCAGTCAGGGGCAGCCCCACTTTGTCGCTCTGGGGTATGTGGACGGTCAGGTCTTTGTTCACTACGACAGCAACAGCCGGAGGAAGCAGCCTCGAGTCTCCTGGATAAAGAAGGTGGAGAAAGAAGACCCCCAATATTGGGACACTCAGACGCAATTATTTATTACGTAACAATGAGGAGGCATTCAGACAAAGCCTGGAGATTCTGAGGCTTCGCTACAATCAGAGCGAAGGTGAGTGATGGGTCAGATGGCTCCTCCTGCCCCATAATCCCCTCCCCGGAGCACAAGAGAGGAGAAAGGATCTCTCCTAGAGGAAAGGGTGCTGCCATATTTTTTAAAAAAAGATTTTTTAAAATGTTTATTCTTTTTAAAAAAATTAATGTAAGTTTATCCTTGGCCCATAACTAAAGTTCTCTGTGCAGTTTACAGCTACTAAAACATTTTAAAACTCCAAAGGGAGATTTGCCAACTGTGTGTTGTCCTGGTGATATGCAGGGAGTAGAATAGAATGGAATAGTAATAGGAATGGAATTAGAATTGGAATTGGAATAGAATGGGATGGGATGGGATGGGATGGGATAGGATAGGATTAGAACAGAACAACAGAAGAGAATTAGAATAGAATTATAATTAGAATAGAATTAGAATAAGAATTAGAATAGAATTATAGAATAGAATTAGAATAGAAAGAAATAGAATAGAATAGAATAAGAATAAGAATTAGAATAAAATTATAGAATAGAATTAGAATAGAATTAGAATAGAAAGAAATAGAATAGAATAGAATAGAATTAGAATAGAAAGAAATAGAATAGAAAGAATAGAATAGAAAAGAATAGAATAGAATAGAATAGAATAGAATAACTCAAGCAGGAGAATCTATACCAACTCAGACAAGTGACTGTCTAGCCTCTTCTTAAAAACCTCCGGTGATGAAACGCCCATGATTTCTGGGGGCAAGCTGTTCCACTGGTTAATTTTCTTCACTGTTAGGAAGTTTCTCTTTAATTCCAGGTTGCTTCTCTCTTTGATCAGCTTCTAACCATTGTTTCTCGTCCTTCCCTCTGGTGCTCTGGTGAACAACCTGACCCCCTTTGTGACAGCCCCTCAGATGCTAGAATACTGCTATTATGTCTCCCCTATTTCTTCTTTTCTTTAGACTAGCCAACCCCAAGTCCCACAGCCTTTCTTCCTATGTTTTAGTCTCCAGGCCGATCATCTTAGCTGAACTCTCCCCAAGGTCTCAACATGTTTTTTTGTAGTGACCAAAATTGGCTGCAGTATTCCAGATGTGGTCTTACTAGGGTTTTACAAAGCGGTGCTAGTACTTCGCGTTATCTTGATTCTATGCTTCTGTTTATACAGCCCAGGATTGTATTAGCTTTTTTGGCAGCAACCGCACACTGCTGGCTCATGGTTAAGTGGATCGTCCACTAGGATCCCAGGTCCCTCTCACAGTTACTGTTTTCTAATGTGTACTTGTATCTTTGATTTTTCCCGCCTACGTGTGAAACTTTGCTTTTCCCCACATTAAAATTCATTTTGTTGGATAGGGCCTGTCATTCAAGGGACTGCATCTGGATTCAGAGACCCAAGCCAACAATGATTGGTGTAGAAGGGAGGGGGCAATTGGGGAGGCCTTCTTTCCCTTGGGGAAGAAATGGGGGTGTCAGATTTCCTTTTTGGAGAATTTGAGGGGAGCATTCAGACATGCAAGACAATGAGGGGTATTTTCAGAGTCTAAATCAGGGGTAGGCAACCTTGGCTCTTTTATGACTCGTGGACTTCAACTCCCAGAATTCCTGAGCCAGCTTGGCTCAGCTTGGACACCTCTCCCTTTCCCCTCAGCATGGCTGGCTCAGGAATTCTGGGAATTGAAATCCACGAGTCATAAAAGATCCAAGGTTGCCTCCTCTGGCCTAGGCTTAGGCCGCTTTATGACTCGTGGGCTTCAACTCCCAGAATTCCTCAGCCAGCATGGCTCAGCTTGGAAACCTCTCTCTTTCCCCTCAGCGTGGCTGGCTCAGAAATTCTGGGAGTTGAAGTCCACGAGTCATAAAAGAGCCAAGGTTGCCTATCCTTGATCTTTTTCCTCACGGGGGGCAGAGACTTTGGATTCCCTTGCCATCTCCCATTCCTTTGGGGAACAGAGGAACTGGGGAAGGGCCCCCTCTCTGGGGAAAAGGAGGCTTTGAGCATTGGATCTGCTATCATTTGGGGGACAGGGAACCAGGGCCTCCACCCTGGATTTGTGTGAATGCAAAAATCTGTGTGGGACGTATCATCAGGGTACCCACAAGGCAAATGGGGAGAAGGAAGGGTGGGGTGGGGTTTCCTGAGGAAAAAGCTGCTAAGTGGCCTTTCTTGGGGGCTTTCAATGACGGGCGGGTCTCCTCTTTTTGTCATCTCCCTTCTGCGCTGAATCTCCTGATGGAGGATTTGGGGCTCTGGGGATCCAAGGCAAGGATGATGGTGTTTGTTCTCCTTTGGCCCAGATGGGGGAGGACAGTTGGGTCTGGAGACCTACAGAGTGCAACTTGGAGGCACTTTTGGTCATCACATTACAAAAAAAGGTGTTAAGACTTTGGGGGGGGGGGGAAAGTGCAAAGAAGAGCAACTAAGATGATTAAAGGCCTGGAGACCAAAACATATGAAGAACGGTTGCAGGATTTGGGTTTGGCCAGTCTAGAGAAAAGAAGGATTAGGGGGAAACATGATAGGAGTATTCCAGTATTTGAGAGGCTACCACAAAGAGGAGGGGGGGTCAACTTAATTTCCAAAGCACCAGAGGGCAGGACAAGAAACGATGGATGGAAACTAATCAAGGAGAGAAGCAGATTGGAATTAAGGAGAAAGTTCCTAACAGTGAGAACTATTAACCAGTGGAACAATTTGCCTCCAGAAGTTGTGGGTGCTCCATCACTGGAGGATTTTAAGAGACAACTGGACAGCCACCGGTCTGAAATGGTATAGGATCTCCTGCTTGAGCAGGAGGCTGGACTAGAAGACCTCCAAGGTCCCTTCCAACTCTATTCTGATTCTTGGAGGATCTCATCCAGAGAGACCCGAATAGCTTCCTAGGAAAAAAAAATATGTATTTCTTTCATTTTCCATCCATTTCTATCCCTTTTCTTGCTCTGTTCCTCCTGTCTCACTGTTCCGGCAGGGAGGGATGCCCTCTGTCTACCCTGAGGACTCCCCAAACCATCTTCCTGTCCTTCTTTTCAGGCCTTCACACATTGCAGCTGATGTATGGCTGTGAGCTCTCCAAAGAGGGGACCAAGGAAGGCTTTTATCAGTTTGGATACAATGGGAGGACCTTCCTTGCCTTCGACAAAGACACCCCCATCTGGGTGGCTCTCGACACCCAGGCCCAGTTCACCCAGAGGAAATGGGACGCTATTCCAGGAAAGAATCAGGGAGATAAGTCCTACCTGGAGCAAATCTGCATTGAGTGGCTGGAAAGGTACCTGTCTTACAAGCAGGAGATGCCGCAGTGGACAGGTGAGCAACTGGGCCCAGGTTGGACTTTCCTCTATTAGGCTGGATTTCGTACACACATTCGGCCCCTTTGGGTCCCTGGTCTGTAGCCTGGTTACCCTGGTGGGACTCCTCCCCTTCTAGCACCTCTCCAGGGACACAGGAAGCCCTGTTTGGTTCCTATTGCCAGGCAGCCATTCAATGGACCAGGAAATGCTCTTTCTGCCCTCGCAAACTGTGTCTGGCTAGGACACGGGTCGGCAACCCACGGCTCCGGAGCTGCATGCGGCTCTGAGCCTTCTCCTGCAGCTCCCAGCCTCCTCCGCCATTTGCAGAGAGAGAGAGAGGCAGAAATACAGAGAGCACTTGCGCTTCCCTTCTCTCTCTCTCTCTCTGTGTGTGTGTTTGTGTGTAAAAAAGAGTGGCCTCATGCTGTTCTCGGACAAGCTGACAAGCTTATTTAATGGGGCTCCTGCCTTTGCTGCATCGAAGCAGGAAGCAGCAGCTCGCTCTCTCTCACACACACACACACACAATGAGTGGGGGAAGAGGACTGGGAGACCAAGGGCAGGAGAGAGCCAGCCCAATAAGAATGTGTGTCAGCTTGTCGGAGAACAGCGTGAAGCCAGCTTGCCAGGTGAGCAGAAGATCAGAGAGAGGGAGAGAGGGGGGAGAGAGAGAGGGAGGGAGAGAGAGAGAGAGAGAGAGAGAGCATGCACAGCAGCCTTTATTTCTTTTTAATTAAACTCTTCAATCAAGCTCCCCCCCCTTGTGCGCATGCGTGCACGCACGTTTTGCGGCTCCCAGTATTTTCTTTTCTCTGAGAAATGGGTCCAAGTGGCTCTTTGAGTGTTTAAGGTTGCCGACCCCTGGGTTAGGATCAAGTGTCTGTGTACATCAGGCAGCAGGTGTAAAAGGTGAAGTCCTTGGGCTAAAACTAAGTCGTGGGACACTTTCCTGTTCCTTCAATTTTTTGATCTGCTTTCCAGGCTCTGGAGGGGCTCACAGTTAATTTTGATATTTCCGCAGACCCCCCAGAGGTGACCATGAGCAGCAGGACAGAGGTGGAGGATGGGATGGAGACGCACGTCTGCCGCCTGGATGGCTTCTACCCCAGGGAGATCGATGCCTCCTGGACGAGGGACGGGGAGGTCTGGCTGCAGGACACCCTCCATGGATCCGTGGCCCCCAACGCGGATGGGACCTTCCACACCTGGCTCAGCATCCAGATCGATCCGAAAGAGAGGTGCCGCTATCGGTGCCACGTGGAGCACGACGGCCTGCAGGAGCCTTTGGACGTGGCCCTGGAGGGTGAGAGGCTACAGGGAGGGAAAGGCTGGGCTCTTTGGCAGGCTGGAGGGTTGTGGGAGAGGAATCTCACCCCCAGATGTGAGCCTACTGGAGCTTTGATCCATTGGTTTTTTCCAATGTGAAGGTTGATAAAGCTGCAGGGACCAGACCAGGGGTAGGACACCTTGGCTCTTTTATCACTCGTGGATTTGAACTCCCAGAATTCCTGAGCCAGCCTGGCTCAGCTTGGAAACCTCTCCCTTTCCCCTCAGCATGGCTGGTTCAGGAATTCTGGAAGTTGAAGTCCACCAGTCATAAAAGAGCCAAGGTGGCCTACCCCTGGCCTAAGTCCTCCTGTTCTAAGCGGTGCGCCTCCTAGACCGGGGGTAGGCAACCTTGGTTCTTTTATGACTGGTGGACTTCAACTCCCAGAATTCCTGAGCCAGCCATGCTGAGGGGAAAGGGAGAGATTTCCAAACTGAGCCATGCTGGCTGAGGAATTCTGGAAGTTGAAGTCCACCAGTCATAAAAGAGCCAAGGTGGCCTACCCCTGGCCTGTTCTAAGCGGTGCGCCTCCTAGACCGGGGGTAGGCAATCTTGGCTCTTTTATGACTGGTGGACTTCAACTCCCAGAATTCCTGAGCCAGCCATGCTGAGGGGAAAGGGAGAGGTTTCCAAGCTGAGCCATGTTGGCTCAGGAATTCTGGGAGCTGAAGTCCACGAGTCATAAAAGAGCCAAGGTGGCCTATCCCCTGGACCAGACCATAGAACTGGCTTCAGATGATTTAAGGCAGGGGGGGTCAAACTTGCAACGTCACTTGACATGTCGTGACTTTTTTGCCATTGCCGGCAATGGGGTGGGTGTGATTTCACTATGATGCATCCGGCCTGTGGGCCAGCAGTTTGACACTCCCGATTTAAGGGAAACAACAGACCTCATCGCAAGAGTTGGCCAATCCTGATGAAATACCCCTAGTTCCTCTTTTAGCCTCTGTTCCTTCCCAGTTTCTCTCCTTCCTCCACTGCTTATGAAGTGATGGTTTTGTTTTCTCAGATCTGCACATGTCTCATTACACCAGTGGTTCTCAACCTTTCTAATGCCGCGACCCCATAATACAGTTCCCCATGTTCTGGTGACCCCCAACCACTTATACATCACCGGGTGCCAGGGGCGTGGCCAAACAAAAGGGGGAAAAATGGCGGACAGCCTTGTTTGGCGACCCCCGTGAAATGGTCGTTCGACCCCAAATAGGGTCCCGACCCACAGGTTGAGAACCACTGCATTACACTGTGCTGCATATACCACATTGCTCAGTTGGTGTCTAGGTGTTTTACTGCTTCTGCCTCGAATATAAATCCTTCCAGCCCCCGTCATCCAGTCAGCTGAAGAAGCTTCCTGGATGAGAAGCGAAATGTCTTCAAAGAAAAACAAGGCAGTCCAGTTGACAGCACCTTTAGGTCACAATCTCAGAGTTTGTTTGCAAATTAGCTCTTCATTCCCCTTCAAATGTTGGGTTGCAACCCAACTTTTGCACTCTCCTTCTTTACCCGCATCAAGAGGCTCTTTAGTTCCTCTTCACTTTCTGCCATTAGAGTGGTATCATCCGCATATCTTAGAAAACCAAGATCATGGCATACGGCCCTCTCAATTCCTGGCAAATAGATGGGGAAGAAATGGAGGTAGTGACAGATTTTATCTTCCTGGGCTCCAAGATCACCGCAGATGGGGACTGCAGCCAAGAAATTAAAAGACGCTTGCTCCTGGGGAGGAAAGCTATGGCAAATCTAGACAGCATACTAAAAAGCAGAGACATCACCCTGCCAACAAAAGTGCGTATAGTCCAGGCCATGGTTTTCCCAGTTGCAATGTATGGCTGTGAAAGTTGGACCATAAGAAAGGCTGAGCGCCAAAGAATTGAGGCCTTTGAACTATGGTGCTGGAGAAGACTCCTGCGAGTCCCTTGGAATGCAAGGTGATCAAACCGGTCAGTCCTAGAGGAGATCAACCCTACTCATTAGAAGGCCAGATCCTGAAGTTGAAACTCAAGTACTTTGGCCATCTGATGAGAAGGAAGGACTCACTGGAGAAGGGCCTAATGCTGGGAAAGATTGAGGGCAATAGAAGAAGGGGACGACAGAGAATGAGGTGGCTGGACGGAGTCACTGAAGGAGTAGGCATGAGCTTAAATGGACTCCAGAAGATGGTAGAGGACAGGAAGGCCTGGAGGAATGTTGTCCATGGGATCGCAATGGGTCGGACTTTGCAACTAACAACAACTCCTTCAAATATATCTTCAAATATTTGGTGGTCCCTCCAATGTCTGAAAAAGGATATTTCAGGACAGGAGGAGAGTCTTGGGCGGGAGAGAAAGATTTTAAGTTCTTCTTGCTTCGGACTCATGACTTGGGATGATTGTTTTGGGCTCTCCTTCAATGATCTGCTTTTTCTCCCAATTCAGTTCCAGAATCCAACCTGGGGCTCATCATCAGCTGCGTTGTGGCTGGTCTTGTCCTGCTGGGTGTGATTGTTGGGATCTGGTTTTTCAGTAAGTATCCTTTTCTGGGTGGTGGAAGGAAGATGAGGAGGTTCCTCCCAAGTCTCTCTCTTTGGGGAGCTTCTTCAGGGCTTCCTCCTGTCCTGCTTTCCCAGCCCTCTTGGGGAGCCTCTGAGATCTCGGCCTCTTACTGGGACTCCAGTCTTGACTTGGCTGAGTCTGAGGGTGGGACAATCCTGCCTTCTGCGTTGGGAAGAAGCATCCAAGTTCTGTCCCTTTCAAAGGCTTCGGTGGAAGAGCAGCAGAGAAGGATTTCCATGAGAATCTTCCTCCCCTCCCAGCTGCTGCTGCTGCTTCCCCCCTTTCCCTCCCTCCATCTCGGAGGCAGCAGGTCTCCCTTGGGGCAAATCTGGAGATACGTTTGGTTTTTGAAAATCTATCTTTATTAATGAGGCAAAGTGACTGTGAAATATCTCCTGAAGGTATTCCTCCCAGAGAGGGAGAGACTGGATGGTCTCTGGTGGATTCTTTTGAGCTTTCACTGATTTTTGTCTTTGCAGAGAGATGCCATGGCTACAAAAAAGCACCAAGTGAGTGACTTGTCCTCTTTACATACAGTATAATCTCCAACTTAGAGCAGGGACCAGAGGCAACATCACTTGAGTGTGTGTGTATGTGTGTGTTTATGTGTGTTTAAACACAAAAGAATCTCATGAAACTGCAGAGTTGTTCTATTTCCTCCTAAAAACTAGGTTGGGGAAGGAGGCCCCCTTCTCATAACAGCCAGGCTGTTCTTGGGAGTGGAGACCCCAAGGAGAAACATCTGGGACAAGGAACCCTCAAGAGCAGGCATGTCAAACTCCCGGCCCACGGGCCGGATGCGTCATGCTGAAACCTCGCCCACCCCATTGCTGTTATACGTCGCATGACATCACGTGATGGCACGGGTTTGACATGGCTGCTCAAGAGGATGAGAAGACCCAGCCGGGTAGAAGATCCCTCTGATTGAAAAGCTGCTCTGTTTTCCATGAAGGTGGAAAGGAAAGGCCTGGCCATAACATAGTCAGGAAACTCCGTAAAAGTGGTGATGAAAAGGAGGCATTTTGAGAGAAAAGGAGCTTTGGGGGATGCCAGCTAGATCTCCTCTTGGTCTCCCTCCACAAGACTCTCCAATTATGAGCTGATTGGGAAAAGACGCTTTGCAGCCCTCTGTATTTTCTTGTCAGCTCTGCCCTCTGGTTCAAGAATTGCCGAAATATCGTTCTGTATAGAGATATATAAATGTTAAGAATTCTTTCCTATGTCTCTTAACTGATACCACTTCACAATGCCTTGGTAAGGCCACACTTGGAATACTGCAGCCAGTTTTGGTCACCACGACATAAAAAAGATGAGACTCTAAAGCAGGGTTCTTCAAACTTGGCTCTTTTATGACTTGTGGACTTCAACTCCCAGCTGACTCAGGAATTCTGGGAGTTGAAGTCCACAAGTCATAAAAGGGCCACGTTTGAAGACCTCTGCTCTACAAAGAGTGCAGAGAAGAGCAGCAAAGATGATTACGGGACTGGAAGCTAAAACATATAAAGCAGGGGTCCCAACCTGTAGGCCATGGTTCACTACTCGGCCGTGGCCTGTTGGCCACCGGGCTACATGAATGGCTGGTCAGTGCAAGCACGTGTGCGCGCGCACTCGCGCTCGGGCTGCTGTCACTGTGCAGATGCTAGCCCTGCCCCTAGCATCGCGCAGGCCCTAGCCCCGCCCCCAGGGGTGACATGATAGCAGTCTTCCAATATCTCAGGGGCTGCCCCAAAGACGGGGGAGTCAAGCTATTCTCCAAAGCACCAGAAGGCAGGACAAGAAGCAATGGATGGAAACTAATCAAGGAGAGAAGCAACCCAGAACTAAGGAGAAACTTCCTGACGGTTAGAATTAACCAGTGGAACAACCTGCCTCCAGAAGCCGTGAATGCTCCAACACTGGAAGTTTTTAAGAAGAGACTGGACAGCCATTTGTCTGAAATGGTGTAGGGTTTCTGCTTGAGCAGGGGGTATTCTAAATATGCAAACTCAAGCTAAATTAATTGAAACCCTTTGGGTGCATTTGTGTGTGTTTGATTGTGTCTGTGGGTGGGAGGGAGGAGCTGGAATCGGAAAAATCTGAGTTTCTCCATCTCTTCCTATCAACCAAGAGACTGACACAGACCCCTCTTTTCATTCTTTTCCAGAATCTGATAAAGGAGACTTCAGGTAAGCTGGAAGGAGCCACTCCTGAGTAAAGAAGAGCAGTGGGTGGGACAATTGTGGGTTTTTTTTATTTATTCCGAGGACATTTTGTTCTCTTAGTTCTCTTTTTTTTCTTGCTTCTCCTTTTACTCTTGTACAAAATAAGTGTTCCTCTTTTTTTTCTCACCTCTTCTCTTTTCCTTGGTTTCTGACAGTCAAAAAATTCACTTGGATCTCTGTTAGATGTTTCGGTCTCACTCCTTCCTTCAGACAGGGAAGGAAGCTCCAGAGCCTGCTTGGCAGAGCCTGGCCCTCTTTGAAGCAATGAGTCTGGAGATGGGGGGAGGGAGAGGGAATAGGGCAGACATGTCAAACACAAGGCCCGGGGGCCGGATGCGGCCCGCGAAGTGGTTTCATGTGGCCCGCGAAGCCATCCTGGAAACAGTGAGGGAACAGCCCCCGCTGCCTTGGCCCTGGCCCACGCCAGCCGGGAGACAATGTACAATTTTGTGGTGGCCATCTATGCCGAAACTCATTCAGTCTTAGCTCCACAAGGCCGTCTAGAAACAGTGAGGAACCAGCCTCTGCCACGTTGCCCCCGCCCCCTGGGTGCATGTTGGGGAGGTGTCACCCTTTGTGAGGAATGAAGAAATGGACCATGCCTTGGCGCTTGCCCCGGTCCCACCCCCCTTCTGCCAGAGACCCTCAGATCTCTCCCACTCCTGCCCAGGCCTCCACAGGCACCCTTGACGCAGGGTGTAGAGCTGGCCACGCCCACCCAGTAGGCCACACCCACTCCATCCACGCCCACCCAGTAGGCCGCACCCACCCTGGCCACACCCACTCAGCCCCTCGAGGGCAACCACAATGCTGATGCGGCCCTCAGTGAAATTGAGTTTGACACCCCTGGAGTAGGGACTTCACCAGAAACGCCATGAGCTCCGGTGGTTAAGAGACCATTCTGGTGGCGTATTCTGGTCTCTGCTGAGAAGCTGCAGAGGTTGAATGGTGGAGAGAGAGAGAGAGGATCAGGACAAGGCAGAGACTCACTCTGTGTCTTTTTCCCCAATGCAGGCACCAATCTGTCCCTTTTGTAGGCCCCTGGCAGGTGAGTGGCTCTGGTGAGGGCTGTAGGGGGGAAAGAGGGAGGAAGGGAGGTAAGGGATGTGAGGTCCAAGGATCAACTGATGGTGAAGGTACCTTGGGAAATCCCTCTTCTCTCTGCTAGTCATCTCAAATGCTGCAAGGTAAGCTATTTGGGGGGAGAGGCAGTGGGACTCTGGGGGAGGATGTTTGCCTGCCCCCAAAGTCTTATCCTGCAAGGCCAGACTCTGGCCCCCTTCAGGATCTAACTGTCTTGGATCAGGAGGCTCAGTTTTGGTCACCACGATATAAAAAAGATGTTGAGACTCTAGAAAGAGTGCAGAGAAGAGGCACAAAAATGATCAGGGGACTGGAGGCTAATGTCATGGTTCCAATAGATCAGGGGTCTTCAAACCTGGCCCTTTTATGACTTGGGGACTTCAACTCCCAGAATTCTTCAGCCAGGCAGGCTGGCTGAGGAATTCTGGGAGTTGAACTTCACAAGTCGTAAAAGGGCCAAGTTCGAAGCCCCCTGCGACAGATGAAACCATTTAAAAGAACTTCAAGGCAAGGATTTCTTCCTTAAAGAATGTTTTATTTTGGAAACAAGATAACGGCATGTACAAAGGTGAACCCAAGACTAAATTCCCCTTTCCTGGGTCAGGGTTTTTCAACCAGTGGTACGGGTAGCATCTGTGGTACATTGGCACCTGGCAGGTGGTAACGAGGCCATCCTAGAAAAGTGGTAGCAGGGGAGGGGAATGAGCTGAACCAGTGGCAGCACCGCACAAGCCTGAGCAAGAGATGGCTGGAGCTGCAGGGCTGTCAGGGCTCAGTGGAAGCACCAGGATCAATGCCGCTTTCCAGCTGATCGGCGCTTCGGGGCTGTCAGGGCTCAGCGGAAGCGCCAAGATCAGCACCAGGCTCCAGCTGGAGCTCGGCACTGATCCTGGTGCTTCTGCTGAGCTCTGAAGAAGCATCAATCAGCTGGAAAGCAGCACTGATCCTGGCCCTTCTGCTGAGCCCAGAAGAAGCATCGATCAGCTGGAATGTTGCAGCCTCTCCAGGGTCTTGTGATTTACATTCAGATGCCTTTTTTTTTTTTTTTTTGGTCATCATGTTTTTGATCCCTTGCTAGGCGACTGGTGGTACTTGGATATTTCCATATCCTAAAAGTGGTACAATGGGTGAAAAGGTGGAAAAGCCCTGGCCTAGGTGACAAAGTTGCAAGTTACATTTCCCACCCACCCCCAAATTGCTGTCTTCAATCACATTCACCAATTGTTAGAAAAGGCGGGCACTCCTCCCAGCTGCTCCAGCCCTCGAAAATGTTATCAGCAATGACCTTGGTTCCCATACATGTGAATTGTTTTGGGCCCAGGGGTAGGCAACCTTGGTTCTTTTATGACTCGTGGACTTCAACTCCCAGAATTCCTGAGCCAGCCATGCTGAGGGGAAAGGGGGAGGTTTCCAAGCTGAGCCATGCTGGCTCAGGAATTCTGGGAGTTGAAGTCCATGAATCATAAAAGAGCCAAAGTTGCCTACCCTCGGTTTTGGCTAACTGAGAAATTCACCCCCTTCCTCCCCTAACTAAAAATTGGCAACGGAGACAAAATGAAAATGGCTTCAATTCAGTTTTTCACAGCGTTGAAAGCTAAATTAGGCATGTCTAGTTTAATGAAGAGAAGGACGAGAGGTGACATGATAGCATGGTGAACAGAGAGAGAGGATCAGAACAAGGCAGAGACTCACTCTGTGTCTTTCTCCCCAATGCAGAAAAGAATGCAGGCCATTTGACAGCCCCCTTGCAGGTGAGTGGCTCTGGTGGGGGCTGTGTGGGGGGGAGAGAGGGAGGTAAGGGATGTGAGGTCCAAGGACCAATTGATGGTGAAGATGCTTTGACAGACATATCAAACTCGTGACGTCACGTGACATCACGCAACGTTTCAGGATGGTTTTGCCATTGCCAGCAATGGGGTGGGCGCAGCTTCCGGATGACGCGTCCGTCCCGCGGGCTGGCAGTTTGACACCCCTACTCTAGAAATAGTGCAGAGAAGAGCAACAAAGATGATTAGGAGACTAGAGGCTAAAATATATAAGGAACAGTTGCTGGAATTGGTATGGAATTGGAATTGGTATGTCTAGTTTAATGAAGATAAGGATGAGGGGGTGACATGATAGCCGTGTTCCAATATCTCAGGGGCTGCCACAAAGAAAAGGGGGATCAATCTATTCTCCAAAGGGCCTGAAGGCAGGACAAGAAGCAACGGATGGAAACTAATCAAGGAGAGAAGCAACCTAGAACTAAGGAGGAATTTCCTGACAGTTAGAACAATGAACCAGTGGAACAACCTGCCTCCAGAAGCGGTGAATGCTCCAACACTGGAAGTTGTTAAGAAGAGTCTGGACAGCCATTTGTCTGAAATGGTATAGGGTTTCCTGCCTATAGGGTTGGACTTGGAGACCTCCAAGGTCCCGTCCAACTCTATTATTATTAGTATTAGTAGTAGTAGTAGTAGTAGTGGTAGAAATATAGTTGTTATTATTCTGCAAAGAGGAGATCAGAGCATTCCCCAATGCAAGGGGTATGGAGGGAGCAAATGAGGCACTTCCTGAGGGTCCTGCGGTCATGGATGGAGCAGGGGCTTCTGTCCCCTCCTTGAGTCCATCTGGGAATCCCTCCCTCTAGAGCAGTGGTTCTCAACCTTTTTAATGCCGTGACCCCCAACCGGTCGTAAGTCAAGGACTACTCAACTGGTCATAAGTCGAGGACTACTCAACTGGTGCAGCACCGTTTGCAGAATGGGACTTTTGGTGGGCTCAGCAGGGCAGAGACAGCCTGGACAATTCCTATTGGCTTTGGAAAGCCAATAGAATTAGACTCTATTCAAGAGAGTGTATTCTATTGGCTTTCAAAAGCCAATAGAATAAAAGGGAGTAGCACAGCTAAGGAAAAGGGGGGGGGGGAAATGGCGGACTGCGTTATTTGGTGACCCCCGTGAAATGGTCGTTCGACCCCAAATGGGGTCCCGACCCACAGGTTGAGAACCACTACTCTAGAGATCCCAGGAAACTCGGGGATGGGGGGGGGAGAAATGGGCTAGAGCAGAGGTCTTCAAACTTGGCCCTTTTATGACTTGTGGACTTCAACTCCCAGAATTCCTCAGCCAGGCACGCGTGCCTGGCTGAGGAATTCTGGGAATTGAAGTCCACAAGCCATAAAAGGGCCAAGTTTGAAGACCTCTGGACTAGAGCTGGATCTGTGTATTTGAGGGGAGGCATCGATGCTTGTTATACTTTGTGGAGCAGGTTCTTGCCCATCTCAGCAGCCAGTCCTTACTCCGTCCATCTTCTCTTGTAAATCTCACTCAGCTGATTCCTCTTGTTTCTCCTTCTTTACTTGGCTGATTCAGTCTGGACTCTGGGCTTCCTCACCTTACCTTCCTCTCAAATTAACCATCCCTGCATTTTCCACTTTCCTTGCAGCACAACCTTGGACTGCCAAGCTTGCAGCATAAAGGAGAGAAGAAAGAAGAGGGGATGGGCCCTTTTCTGAGCTAGGCCGGACCCTTCCACAACATGCCTGAACCACAATATATTTTGTGTCTTTTCTCATCACTTTTGTCACCGAATCAGCAACCTTTTTTTTTATTTTGCTTGAGGAATGGAGGAGAAAAAAAAAATCTTATGAGCTTATAATTGTGAAATCTACAGGATTCAAACTGAATTTACTGGGTATAATTCTAGTAGATAGCCTGCATAACACCCTTAATGAGCTTTTGCTGGTTAATCTTAGTGAATTGAGATTAGAGGTTAAAGATGTGGTTTTAGAGATGGGTTTATAGAGAATGGGATGAGGAAGAGGATGAAGAGTTTCTTGGTTTTACTTTAAGAGAGATTTATAACTGAAATTAATCTTCATTATACTCTCTGGGGATAAAGATGAGCGTTTCTTTTTTTTCTCTTTTTTTCCTTGTGTTAGTTTTATCTGTTTAACGTAATCTTTGATGAAACTATTACTAAAAGCAATGTGCATTCTGAGATTTCTGCCACTAAAGCAGTGGTTCTCAATCTTTTTAATGCCGTGACCCCCAACTGCTCGTAAGTCGAGGACTACTCAACCGGTCGTAAGTCGAGGACTACTCAACTGGTGCAGCACCGTTTGCAGAATGGGACTTTTGGCGGGCTCAGCAGGGCAGAGACAGCCTGGACAATTCCTATTGGCTTTTGAAAGCCAATAGAATTAGACTCTATTCAAGAGAGTCTATTCTATTGGCTTTCAAAAGCCAATAGAATAAAAGGGAGTAGCACAGCTAAGGAAAAGGGGGAAAAAATGGCGGACTGCATTGTTTGGCGACCCCCGTGAAATGGTCGTTCGACCCCAAATGGGGTCCCGACCCACAGGTTGAGAACCACTGCACTAAAGTAACTAATTTCATTTTAAACAATTATTGTAGAGTTATTTGACCATATATTTGATAATCCAAAGTTTGACAAATAATCAGTATATCAAGTGTGGCATTCAGATGCACTATTTTTTTCTAAATTGCCATTTATGGATTTTCATGATTTAAAAAAATGGAACAGCCAGGCTGTTGCCAAAATTTTTCAACCAACGTGCTGCCTGAGTTTACATGCTCTAATACATATTTAATTCCTAATCCTTTATTTTTTCTTCTAGCCATCGATAGGACAAGTCCCAAGTTTGATAATATTGTTTCTTCTTTTTCTTTCAATCTCATAGTCAATCTGTCCATCTCTGCGCATTGTAGTATTTTTTTAATTATTTCTTCATCTACAGTATTCCTTCATTTTTCCAATATTGCACATATATAATTATTGCCGTTGTTGTGCAAGGGTCAAATATAAGCTTTGTTTGTTGGTCTTTTCTGGCATTATACCTAATAAAAAAAGTTCAGGTTTGAAATCTACATGTTCTCTCGGCATCTTTTCTAGCCAATTATGTATCTTTTTCCAATAATTCTTTATCACATGTCCACCGAACAAGATAATACGTGCTTGACTTATGTTTACATTTCCAACATCTATCTGACATATTTTTAAACATCTCTGCTAATGTTGCTGGTGCCAAGTGCCATCTATAGAACATTTTATATAATTTTTCTTTATAAGAAGTCGACATTGTCAGTTTATAATTTCTTTCCCATAAATTTTGCCATTTTTCTAATTCTATATTAGATCCAAAAATTTTCGCCCATCTTATTGTTGTTTCTTTAACTTGTTCGCTTTCCATTTCCAAAGTTAACAGAAAATTATACATTTTCTTAATTAATTTCTCATCCGAAGTTAACAATGTCTTATCAAACAGTTTGTTCCTTACAAAATCCATACAGTTTAACGTCTTTATCATATCTACTTTGCATCTGTAAATGTGCCCACCGTGATAGGTTGATGCCCTGATTTTCCATTTCTTGTTTAGATTTTAAATTCCCTTCAGAATTTAGAATATCTCTGTTATGTCCAGATTTTTTTCAAATTTGGCAACTTTCAGAATTCTCCAGCCAGCGTGCAATCACCAGCAACTCAAACCCTCAGAGTTAAATGAAGAGAGTTGAGACAATATTGACAATATTTGGGGATGAAGAGAGAGATTTCTTCTTTCTCTTTTTCCTTTGTATTAGTTTTATTAGTTTTATCTATACAATATAAACTTCAGTGGAATTATTATCAAAAAAGGGTGAGATTTCTGACACTAAAGTAGTTGCTGTAGGTTGATTATTGCACAGGTAGTTCACATATATTTGACCATCCAAACTTTCCCACATAACCAACATATATTGTGGGTTGCGTATACATGGTAGTTTACCACAATGGTTTGCTGAAAATAAATGTGTTTATTTTCCCTACAAGGTGCTAAGCTGCATTTTCCCTCCAAGGGATCCGGTGTGCTCTCCAGTAATCCCCAGAAAGCAGGCTGAGTACACACACGTTTAGGAACAATAGAGGCACTTTTTCCATATAAGAAACCACTCCAGAACAGGTCTGAAGTCACTACCTTCGGCAGCTGTCAATGCCAGTGTCTTGCTCTCAAATACAGGTAGTTCTTGACTTACAACCACAATCGTGTCCAAAACCTCCATTGCTAAGCGAGGCATTCGTTAAGTGAATGTTGACCCATGTTACGACCTTTATGGCCACCGTTGTTAAGTGAATCACTGCAGCTGTTAAGTTAGTAACCCAATTGTTGTTATAATAATAATAATAATAATAATAATAATAATAATGTTGGAAGGGACCTTGGAGGTCATCTAGTCTAACCCCCTGCTCAGGCAGGAAACCGTATACCATTTCAGACAAATGGCTGTCCAGTCTCTTCTTAAAAAGCAAATTTGTTAAGCGAATTTGCCTTCCCCATTGACTTTGCTTGTCAGAAGAGTGTAAAAGGCAATCACGTGACCCGAGGACACAGCAACCGTCATAAATATGAACCAGTTGCCAAGTGTCCAGATTTTGATCACGTTTGGTCGCATTTATTAATGGCTTTTCGGCAGTCATCTGAATTTTGATCATGGGACCGTGGGGATGCTGCAATAATGGTCATAAGTGCGAAAAACAGTCCTAAGTCACTTTTTTCATGCCGTTGTAACTTTGGTCACCAAATGAACCATTGTAAATCGAGAACAACAAAGATGATCAGGGGACTGGAGGCTAAAACATATAAGGAACGGTTGCTAGAATTGGGTATGTCTAGTTTAACGAAGAGAAGGACAAGGGGGGACATGATAGCAGTCTTCCAGTATCTCAGGGGCTGCCCCAAAGAAGAGGGAGTCAAGCTATTCTCCAAAGCACCTGAAGGCAGGACAAGAAGCAACGGGTGGAAACTAATCAAGGAAGAGAAGCAACCTAGAACTAAGGAGAAACTTCCTGACAGTGAGAACAATTAACCAGTGGAACAGCCTGCCTCCAGAAGCAGTAAATGCTCCAACACTGGAAGTTTTTAAGAAGAGACTGGACAGCCATTTGTCCGAAATGGTGTAGGGTTTCCTGCCCGAGCAGGGGGTTGGACTAGATGACCTCCAAGGTCCCTTCCAACTTTACTACTATTATTATTATTAACTGCCTGTAAACATCACCTTTGCTTCAAGTACAGGAAGTCCTCGACTTACAAAACAGCTCATTTAGTGACAATTCAAAGTTACAACGGCAGGCACAGAAAAAAAATGACTTAGGACCAGTTTTTGCACCTATGACCATTATTGCAGTACCCCTAGGGTCATGTGATCAAAATTCGGATGGCTGCCGAAGCGCCATCAGTAAATAGCCCGACCAAAGACTTTCTCCATCCCCACATAGAACACCAGAATATAAAATGACAGCAAACCCCACTCCCTTCTACCGTAGCACTGATGATGTTCCTTAGATGGGTAATGAAAGGTCTGCAAGAAAACCAGCCAGCTCAGAGAGCACAGAGGACCCCATGGTCCTCCTTCTCCTCTCCATAAACCCCACTCCCCTCTAGCACTGATGATGTTCCCTAGTTTGGTAACGAAATGTCTGCAAGAAAACAGGCCAGCTCAGAGAGCACCAAGGACTCCATAGTCCTCCTCCTCCTCTTCACAAACCCTACTCCCCTCTAGCAATAATAATAATAATAATGATTATGATGATGATGATGGAAGGGACCTTAGAGGTCATCTTCTAGTGCAACCCCCTGCTCAGGTAGGAAACCCTATACCAGCGGTTCTCAACCTGTGGGGTCGAATGACCATTTCACGGAGGTCGCCAAACAACGCAGTCCACCATTTCCCCCCCCCCCCTTTTCCTTAGCTGTGCTACTCCCTTTTATTCTATTGGCTTTTGAAAGCCAATAGAATAGGCTCTCTTGAATAGAGTCTAATTCTATTGGCTTTCAAAAGCCCATAGGAATTGTCCAGGCTGTCTCTGCCCTGCTGAGCCCGCCAAAAGTCCCATTCTGCAAACGGTGCTGCACCAGTTGAGTAGTCCTCGACTTACGACCAGTGAGTAGTCCTCGACTTACGACCGGTGGGTGTCGCGGCATCAAAAAGTTGAGAACCACTGTTCTATTGGCTTTTGAAAGCCAATAGAATAGACTCTCTTGAACAGAGTCTAATTCTATTGGCTTTCAAAAGCCAATAGGAATTGTCCAGGCTGTCTCTGCCCTGCTGAGCCCGCCAAAAGTCCCATTCTGCAAATGGTGCTGCACCAGTTGAGTAGTCCTCGACTTACGACCGGTTGAGTAGTCCTCGACTTACGACCGGTTGGGGGTCGCGGCATCAAAAAGGTTGAGAACCACTGTTCTATTGGCTTTTGAAAGCCAATAGAATAGACTCTCTTGAATAGAGTCTAATTCTATTGGCTTTCAAAAGCCAATAGGAATTGTCCAGGCTGTCTCTGCCCTGCTGAGCCCGCCAAAAGGCCCATTCTGCAAACGGTGCTGCACCAGTTGAGTAGTCCTCGACTTACGACCGGTTGAGTAGTCCTCGACTTACGACCGGTTGGGGGTTGCGGCATTAAAAAGGTTGAGAACCACTGCCCTATACCACTTCAAACAAATGTCTGTCCAGACTCTTCTTAAAAACTTCCAGTGTTGGAGCATTCACCGCTTCTGGAGGCAGGTTGTTCCACTGGTTAATTGTTCTAACTGTCAGGAAGTTTCTCCTTAGTTCTAGGTTGCTTCTCTCTTTGGTTACTTTCCATCCGTTGCTTCTTGTCCTGCCTTCAGGCGCTTTGGAGAAGAGCTTGACTCCCTCTTCTTTGGGGCAGCCCCTGAGATACTGGAAGACGGCTATCCTGTCCCCCCCCCCCCCCGTCCTTCTCTTCATTAAACTAGAATCCTTCTCTTCATTAAACTATGATGTTCCCTAGTTGGGTAACGAAAGACCTGCAAGAAAACCAGCCAACTCAGAGACCACTGAGAAACCCCCCCCCCATCCAGAGGGGTTCCCAGAGGGCTGGCGGGGCAGGCGGCGCCCTCCGAATCGACAACGCAGAGGGCGGCCCCGGGGTCCAGGCTGCGCTTGGGGAAGCCCTGCAGGAACGAGCAGGCGGGCGAGACCTCCGGATGCCACCACAAGAGGAGCCGCTGGGATGCTCGTCCCGGAAGCTCCTGCGCAGAGAGACAGGATCCCGTCCCGTCTGGCGGCGCGGGGGTCGGGACGGGCCGAAACATCGCCCTGGTCCGGTTTTGCAGTCGTTCCCGATCCTCTGCAACAGAGGTCTTCAAGCCTGGCCCTTTTATGACGTGTGGACTTCAACTCCCAGAATTCCTCAGCCAGGCACGCCTGGCTGAGGAATTCTGGGAGTTGAAGTCCACACGTCACAAAAGGGCCAGGCTTGAAGACCCCCTGCTCTGCAGGGTCCGCTCGCGCTCCCGTTGCTGGGTCCTCCTTTTCGGCTTTCAGCCGCTGCACCGGCTGCTCCCGCCGCCCGTCGGAGCCGACCGCCCTTCCCGGCGCCCGCGGGGAAGAACCGGGGCTGCTGCCACCTGTCCCCCACCGAGGTGGCTCGGCTAGACCCGTCCCATCTGCACTACTCAGGTAATTTGTGGCGTCTTTCCATTTGTTGTCCCGATGACTGAAAATAACGGAATAAACGAATGGGAAGGGATCTCCGAGGTCTTCTAGACCAACCCCCTGCTCAAGCCGGAAACGCTGTGCCATTTCAGACAAATGGCTCAAAAATTACTCGGAAGTAATTCCTCGAAGTAAAAGTCTGCTTTGTACGGTGTAGGTAGATGAAACTGGGGACCATGAAGATGAGAGTAGGAATAGGAATAGGAAAAAGAATAGAATAGAATAGAATAGAATAGAATAGAATAGAATAGAATAGAATAGAATAGAATAGCATTAGAGTAGAATAATAATAGAATAGAATAGAAATAGAATAGAATAGAAATAGAATAGAATAGTAGAATAAGAATAGAATAGAATTAGAGTAGAATAAGAATAGAATAGAATTAGAGTAGAATAAGAATAGAATAGAATAGAATTAAAGTAGAATAAGAATAGAATAGAATAAGAGTAGACTAAGAATAGAATAGAATAAGAATAGAATAGAATAGAACAAGCATAGAATAGAATAAAACAGAACAAGAATAGAATAGAATAGAATGGAATAGAATAGAAAATAGAACAGAACAGAATAGAATAAGCATAGAATAGAACAGAATAGAATAGAATAGAATAGAATAGAATAGAATAGAATAGAATAGAATAGAATAGTAGAATAGAATAGAATAGAATAGAATAGGAAATAGAACAGAATAGAACAGAACAGAACAGAATAGAATAGTTGGAAGGGACCTTGGAGGTCTTCTAGTCCAACCCCCTGCTCAGGCAGGAAACCTATACCATTTCAGACAAATGGCTGCCCAATCCCTTCTTAAAAACTTCTAGGGTTGGAGCATGTCTGGAGGCAAGCTGTTCCACTGGTTAATTGTCCAGTTTCTCCTTCATTCCAGGTTGCTTCTCTCCTTGATTAGTTTCCATCCGTTGTTTCTTGTCCTGCCCTCTGGTGCTTTGGAGAATAATTATTACACTATTGTTGGCTCTTCTGAATTAATAAAAAATGAACCGAATATGTGGGGGGGGGGAATGGATTTTTAATCACATTTAATAGGATTAAGAAACTGTTGGCTAGGGAGGAGGAGGAAAGTGTACTGTAGACAAAGGATGAGGTCAGGTTCTCGGTCTTCCCCATCTGTAAAATGGGTATAATCGTCACTATTAAGTTACACTATGTCTGTTTAAGTTCCCCTCTGACAAGACAAAGCAATTCCGGCTGCAATTGTTTTACCTATTCCTCTGGTAGTAAAGCCCACTGACCTCAGGAAGGCTTACTCCAGAGTAGGCGCTCACAGCCCTGCCTTGCAAATGCAAATTAGAAAAAAGAAGTAGCAGAGTTTGGAACAGAAAGGGTTGTGGGCGACACCCATAACAGTCACAAGATTCTTTTTGGCTTCCAGTGCGGGGACTTTCCGAGTCCGCCCACCGCAAGCGTGCGATCCCCGGATTGGGGCCAATGAGCTCTGCAGATTGGCCCTTGCCTTTTCTGGGAAATCAAGTGGTAAAAAAGAAGCGCTGTTTTTACAATGGCCTGGGGGGCGCTGCAACACCAATAAAACTTTCCACCGACAAGGTTGGGTGGAAAGTTTTACTCTCTGCAGGGACAACCGAGTGAAGGAATTGACTGGGTTTAAGGATGGAAGGATCGTTATAAATTGATGATAGATGATTATAAATGGACAATGTCAACTTCCTACAAAGAAAACTTATATACAACGTTCTATACATGACACTTGCCAGCAAGATTAGCAAAAATGTTTTAAAACGTGCCAGAGAGATGATGGAAATATAAACATAAGTCAGGCGTGTATTATCATGTTTGGTGGACAATGTGACAAAGCAAAGAATTATTGGAAAAAGATACATACTTGGCTGGAAAAAATGTTGGGAGATCGTGTAGATTTCAAATCTGACCTTTTTTTTTATTAGGTACAATGCCAGAAAAGACTAACAAACAAAGCTTATATTTGATTTTGCATGTCACAACAGCGGCAAGAATTATATTCACGCAATAATTAAAAAAAATACTAAGGATGGAAGGATTGTTATAAATTGATGATAGATGATAGATGATTATAAATGGACAATGTCAACTTCCTACAAAGAAAACTTATATAAAACGTTCTATACATGACACTTGCCACCAGCAAGATTAGCAAAAATGTTTTAAAACATGCCAGAGAGACGATGGAAATATAAACATAAGTCAGGCATGTATTATCATGTTTGGTGGACAATGTGACAAAGCAAAGAATTATTGGAAAAAGATACATACCTGGCTGGAAAAAATGTTGGGAGAACGCGTAGATTTCAAACCTGACCTTTTTTTTGATTAGGTACAATGCCAGAAAAGACTAACAAACAAAGCTTATATTTGATTTTGTATGTCACAACAGCGGCAAGAATTATATTCGCAACATTGGAAAAATGAAGGAATATCATCAGATGAAGAAATAATTTAAAAAAAAATACTAGACTGAGCAGAGATGGACAGACTGACTATGAGACAGAAAGAAAGAGAAGAAACGGAATGTTATCAAACTTGGGACTTATTTTATGGATGGCTAGAGGAAAGAGTAAAGGATTAGGAATTAAATACGTTTTAGAGCATGTAAACTCAGGCAGCACATTGGTTAAAAATTTTTTACTAAGTGTGTGGGGAAAAAAATAATAAAAACTTTAAAAAAAGGAATTGACTGGGTTTAACAATGGAAGGATTGATAATAATAATGATAATATAATAATAATAATAATAATAATAATATCTGTATTACCATCAAACATCCACATCTGCCTATCCCAGGTCCTGGGTAAGGACTCGATAGGTAGACAAAATGCCAAATCCAGTCTGAACATCTGGCTGACTGTGCGATGATCCATAATAATAATAAGTTGGAAGGGACCTTGGAGGTCATCTAGTCCAACCCCCTGCTCAGGCAGGAAACCCTATACCATTTTGGACAAATGGCTGTCCAGTCTCTTCTTAAAAACTTCCAGTGTTGGAGCATTCACTGCTTCTGGAGGCAGGTGGTTCCACTGGTTAATTGGTCTAGCTGTCAGGAAGTTTCTCCTTAGTTCTAGGTTGTTTCTCTCCTTGATTACTTTCCATCCGTTGCTTCTTGCCCTGCCTTCAGACACTTTGGAGAATCACTTGACTCCCTCTTCTTTGTGGCAGCCCCTGAGATAATTGATCTAGCTGTCAAGAAGTTTCTCTTTAGTTCTCGGTTGCTTCTCTCCTTGATTAGTTTCCATGTCTGAGGCATGTTTTTTTCCTTGTTTAGAGACAAAGACTTTTAGAGCTTTGGCAGATACCGGGTTTCCTTGTAGATCAGGGGTCTTCAAACCTGGCCCTTTTATGACTTGTGGACTTCAACTCCCAGAATTCCTCAGCCAGAATTCTGGGAGCTGAAGTCCACAAGTCATAAAAGAGCCACGTTTGAAGACCCCTGTTGTACATACAAGTCTCAGAATTCCTCAGGTTGGGCTGGGGGAGGGGAACCAGCCCAAACTCACCCACCTGTTTTTCCCTTCCCTAAAGTAGGACCACAACACGCTGAAGAACTGGGGAGAGATGGAAATCTCTCTATCCCTCTAAAACTGCCCACTTTCCGCCTTTCCAGTGCACTCTGTGCTTCCTTCGGAACAAGGGACGGATCCGAGTCTTGGCCGCTATGCTGGCAGAATAGGGGGATGGGACAAGAAAGTACAGGAAGGGGGGGGGAGGGAGGGAGAACAGATGGGCCAGATAACTAGCAAGGCAGGGCAGAGCAAGAAGGAGAGGGGAAGGGAGAGGACAGAAGAAGGGAAGAAGGGTAGGGCAAGGCAGGGCAAGAGAGGAGGGGGAGGGGAGGAGGGAAGGGAAAGAAGAGAAGAGAAAAGGGAGGGCAAGGCAGGACAAGAGGGGAGGGAGGAGAGGAGGAGGGAGGGAGAGGAGAAGAGGGAGGGCAAGGCAGGGAGGAGAGGAGAGGAGGAGGGGAGGAAGAGAGGAGGAGAACAGAAGAGGGGAGGGCAAAGCAGGGGGAGGGGAGAGAAGAGAAGGGCAAGGCAGAGCAAGAGGAGAGAAGAGAGGAAAACAAGAGAAAGGGGAGGACAAGGCAGGGCAAGAGGGGGAGAAGGGGAAGAGGAGAAAAGAAAAGAGAAGAAGGGAGGGCAAGGCAAGGGAAGAGGAGCAGGGGAAGGAGAGGAGGGAGAGGAGCACAGAAGAGGGAGGGCAAGACGGGGAGGGGAGAAGAGAAGAAGGGAGGGCAAGGCAGGGGAGTAGAGGGGAGAGAGAGGAGGAGAACAGAAGAGGAAGGGCAAGGCAGAGGGAGGGGAGAAGAGAAGAGAAAAAGGGAGGGCAAGGCAGGGAAGGAGAGAGGAGAACAGAAGAGGGAGGCAAGGCAGAAGAAGGGAGGGCAAGGCAGGGGAGGAGGGGAGAGAGGAGGAGAACAGAAGAGGGAGGGCAAGGCAGGGGAGGGGAGAAGAGAAGAAGGGAGGGCAAGGAGGGAGGGGAGAAGAGAAGAGAAAAAAGGAGGGCAAGGCAGGGAAGGGAGAGGAGGAGAACAGAAGAGGGAGGGCAAGGCAGGGGGAGGGGAGAAGAGAAGAGAACAGAAGAGGGAGGGCAAGGCAGGGGGAGGGGAGAAGAGAAGAGAAGAAGGGAGGGCAAGGCAGGGGAGTAGAGGGGAGAGAGAGGAGGAGAACAGAAGAGGAAGGGCAAGGCAGAGGGAGGGGAGAAGAGAAGAGAAAAAAGGGAGGGCAAGGCAGGGAAGGAGAGAGGAGAACAGAAGAGGGAGGGCAAGGCAGGGGGAGGGGAGAAGAGAAGAGAACAGAAGAGGGAGGGCAAGGCAGGGGGAGGGGAGAAGAGAAGAAGGGAGGGCAAGGCAGGGGAGGAGAGGAGGAGGGGAGGGAGGAGAACAGAAGAGGAAGGGCAAGGCAGAGGGAGGGGAGAAGAGAACAGAAGAGGGAGGGCAAGGCAGGGGGAGGGGAGAAGAGAAGAAGGGAGGGCAAGGCAGGGAAGGAGAGGAGAGGGGAGGAGGAGAGAAGAGAAGAAGGGGAGGGCAAGACAGAACAAGAGAGGAGGGGGAGGGGGGAGAGGCGGGGAGGGGGAAAGGGGCAGAAGAGAAGCATGGCTATTCTAGCAGAAAATCAAAAAGAGGAAGGCTGGGTGTTTAAGTAAGGTGACCAACCGTCCTCCTTTAGGGAGGACAGTTCTCCTTTCGTAAGTTCTGTCCTCCCTCGAAAAGTGTTCTCCTTCATGTCCTCCTTTTCGATATTTGAAGACTAATCTGCAGGGCTTTTTTTTCCCCTCATAGAACGCTCAGAACGGCCTTCCGGCACCTTTTTTTGATGGGTTTTTTTTTTTTCAACTTTTGCATGAGCTATGCTACTCCCCCTATTGGCTTTCGAAAGCCAATAGGAATTGCTGCTGGGCGCACCAAAACACCTGGCCAGCAAACTTTGCACATGCAAGTTGTCTGTATTATTGTTGAAATGAATAACATGTTTCTTATATTTACGATATTTTTTTCTTCAATTTATTTGTGTCCTCCTTTTCATTGCAAAAAAGTTGGTCACCTTTATGTTTAGGCGTCAGCTTTGGAAGGGTGGGTTGAGGGTTATCTGGTAGGGCAGAGTTGCCCAGAGTGTGGCCCACATATAGCCTAAGACTGATCCTCCCTTAGGGGCCCTGGAGTGAAACGGTGAGCCTTTTCAGTTTTAGGAGGGGGGAGGGTTACAGGTTTTTTTTTTTAAATGGCTTGTCCAAGTAGCTGTCTTGGCAGCAGTACAGAAACGGTTTGCTGTGGTTTTTTTCTGGACTGTTTTTCCTTTTTTAGAATGTTTTATCCCACCTTTATTATTTTTATAGATAACGTAAGGTGGCAAACATACCTAATATTCCTTTCTTCTCCTATTTTCCTCACAACAACAACCCTGTGAGGTGGGTCCGGTTGAGAGAAAGTGACCGGCCCAAAGTCACCCAGCTGGCTTTCATGGCTAAGGCGGGACTAGAACTCACCGTCTCCTGGTTTCCAGCCTGGGGTCTTCGCCACTAGATCAAACTGGCTCCGCTTTCACTTTTACTTCTTAGACTAGCCGGGGAATTTCTTGGTGGTCTCCCACCCACAACTAATCGGATTGAACTGCATCAGCCTAGATCAGTGTTTCTCAACCTTGACAATTTTAAGGCATGTGGACTTCAACTCCCAGAATTCCACAGCCAGCATTGCTAGATTGACCAGGCATTGCGATGGGTTACTGTTAAACTGAGTTGTGACCTGCCCATGTCTGGAGTGTAGCCCACAACCACACCCTGGAGCAAGGAGTGAGGCTGCTGCGCTCTGGACAGGGCTGGGCGGCACAATCCCACAGGGAAGGTAAACGAAGGCAGAGCTGCAGAGAGTCACAATTTCCTCCCTTTTCAGGGCCCGGGTCTCTACTACATTGATGACGGAGGACGGCCCCCTTTTTTCCATGGGAAGTGGAAACACGTATGCCTATGGAATCCTGGACAGTGGCCACCGGCTCCACCTTAGTGTGGAGGAGGCCTAGGACCTCGGCCGAAGGGCCATCTGCTATGCCATCCTACTTGGACAGGGTGGTAAACAGTAAACAGTACAGTACCACTGGGTTCTTTGGGCACCCTTTGACCCTGAGCACGGGGTGAGGAGCAGAGGCAGAATGGAATGGAATAGAATTAGAATTAGAATTAGAACAGAATAGAATAATAGAACAGAATAAGAATAGAATGGAATGGAATGGAATGGAACAAGAATAGAATAGAATAGAATAGAATAGAATAGAATAGAATAGAATAGAATAGAATAGAATAGAATAGAATAATAAAATAGAATAATAGACTAGAACAGAACAGAACAGAATAGAATAGAATAAGATCAGAACAGAACAGAACAAAATAGAATAATAAAATAGAATAATATAACAGAACAGAATAAGAATGAAATATAATAGAAAATAGAATAGAATAGAATAGAATAGAATTAGAAGAGATCAGATCAGAATAGATCAGAATAGAATAGAATAATAAAATAGAATAATAGAATAGAATAGAATAAGATCAGATCAGAACAGAACAAAATAGAATAATAAAATAGAATAATATAAGAGAACAGAATAAGAATAGAATATAATAGAATATAATAGAAAATAGAATAGAATAGAATAGAATTAGAAGAGATCAGATCAGAACAGATCAGATCAGAATAGAATAATAAAATAGAATAATAGAACAGAACAGAACAGAACAGAATAAAATAGAATAGAATAGAAAATAGAATAGCATAGAATAAAATTAGAAGAGATCAGATCAGAACAGATCAGAATAGAATAGAATAATAAAATAGAATAGCAGAACAGAACAGAATAGAATAGAATAACAGAGTTGGAAGGGACCTTGCAGGTCATCTAGTCCAACCCCCCCCCCACCTAAACAGAAGACCCTACACCATTTGTGACAGAAATGGCAGTCCAGTCTCTTCTTGAAAGCCTCCATTGATGGAGCACCCACAACTTCTGAAGGCAACTTCTGTTCCATTGGTTGATTGTTCTCACTGTCAGAAAATTTATCCTTATTTCTAGGTTGAATCTCTCCTTGATCAGTTTCCATCCGTTGTTCCTTGTCTGGCCTTCAGGTGCTTTGGAAAATAGGTTGACCCCCTCCTCTCTGTGGCAGCCCCTCAAATATTGGAAGACTGCTATCATGTCTCCCCCGGTCCTTCTCTTCACTAGACTAGCCTCGTTTTGCACTGTCCCTTACTGACCTTCTGCCGGTGTCTCGGCCCTCCAGCGTATCTCATGAAGGAGGGCGGCTGGATCCGTGTCGGACGGACGGATGTTAGTGACCTGCTCCACCAGTATTTGGAGGAGAAGAAATGAGATGGGCTGATGTCCACAAGCACGGAGATCTTCTGACAGTCAGGGCTGGCAGAGAGGAAAGGGATGGGGGACCGTTCCCACTGTCCTTTTACAGCAGTGGTTCTCAACCTGTGGGTCGGGACCCCATTTGGGGTCGAACGACCATTTCACGGGGGTCGCCAAACAAGTCTGTCTGCCATTTTTTTCCCCTTTTCTTTGGCCATGCCCCTGGCACCTGGTGATGTATAAGTGGTTGGGGGTCACCACAACATGGGGAACTGTATTATGGGGTCGCGGCATTAGAAAGGTTGAGAACCACTGTTTTACAGGGCAACAGTAAACCGCTTTTGAGTTCGTTTTTTTTTTTTTGACTCTGATTTGTAACTTAAAAGTTGTCTGGATGTCTGAAGGAGAATACATCCCTTTGATGGTGGAAAATAAAATGGATATTAATCACGATTCCTGTTTTGAATCCTCAGAGAGAATTTTGGAGGAATTTTCTGAGGATCTTCTGGCAAGGGCCACAGGTCTCTCTTCGTTCATAAGCTAAATCTTGTGTCGGTTTCCCCACTTTATCTGGAAATACACGCAACTCACGTTTTTATCCTTGCCAAACCCCACACCTCCCCATTCCCACGTTCACTAAACAGGGAAATTTCTTCACAGTTTCTACTAACGAGGATTTTCTGACAGGTTGCTCAAGCGTCACTCTTGATCAGTGGTTCTCAACCTTTTTAATGCCGCGACCCCCAACCGGTCGTAAGTCGAGGACTACTCAACTGGTGCAGCACCGTTTGCAGAATGGGACTTTTGGCGGGCTCAGCAGGGCAGAGACAGCCTGGACAATTCCTACTGGCTTTTGAAAGCCAATAGAATTAGACTCTATTCAAGAGAGTCTATTCTATTGGCTTTCAAAAGCAATAGTATAAAAGGGAGTAGCACAGCTAAGGAAAAGGGGAAAAAAATGGCGGACTGTGTTGTTTGGCGACCCCCGTGAAATGGTCGATGGACCCCAAGTGGGGTCCCGACCCACAGGTTGAGAACCACTGCTCTTGATGAATTCAAACACGCGAGGAAATGCTCGACCGCAACTTAAAATAATCCATGTTTAAAAATTGAATCCAGGTTTGCAGGGTGTTGGCAGTCAGAAGACGAGGGGAGGGTACTGGCAAGCGATCGAAGAACAAGAAGCAGAGAGCAGGAATCCCTCTTTGGGGAGAATGTGGATCCCTGGAGAATCATGATTATAATCATGATGTTTTTTTTAATTGTATATAATTTGTTCATTAGTTCCCGTCCCACAGAGGATTCAAGGGCTGCTTTCATTGAAGAGAACGGTTAGGGCTTCCGTCCCAAATTCTGCAACACCGTTCGAGGAATTTCAACTGCAGACCTGGGAAACCGTCACTTTGGATTATGACATGGATTATGACTGCATCCAGTTTTGGTCACCACGATGTAAAAAAGATGTTGAGACTCTAGAACAGTGTTTCTCAACCTTGACAATTTTAAGGCATGTGGACTTCAACTCCCAGAATTCCATAGTCAGCAACGCTGGCTGTGGAATTTTGGGAGTTGAAGTCCACATGCCTTAAAATTGTCAAGGTTGAGAAACACTGCTCTAGAAAGAGTGCAGAGAAGAGCAACAAAGATGATTAGGGGACTGGAGGCTAAAGCATATAAGGAATGGTTGCTGGAATTGGGTATGTCTAGTTTAACGAAGAGAAGGACAAGGGGGGACATGACAGCAGTCTTCCAATATCTCAGGGGTTGCCACAAAGAAGAGGGAGTCAAGCTATTCTCCAAAGCACCTGAAGGCAAGACAAGAAGCAACGGATGGAAACTAATCAAGGAGAGAAGCAACCTGGAACTAGGTAGAATAGAATAGAGCTGGAAGGGACCTTGGAGGTTGAAAGGATTTTATTGTGCTTATGATTTTAGTATGTTTAAGTCTGACATTAGCATTTATTTTATATATAGTAACCATTTTATATTGATACTTATAGTGTTATCATGTTTGTTTGTTTGTTTGTTTGTGAGACTTATATACCACTTTAAGTGCAAGCACTCTCTAAGCGGTGTACACCAGTAAGCAATGTATATATATATTTACATTGCCCCCAACAATCTGGGTCCTCATTTTACCTACCCCGGAAGGATGGAAGGCTGAGTCAACCTTGAGCCGGTGAGATTTGAACCGCTGACCTGCTGAACACAGTCAGCTAAAGTGGCCTGCAGTACTGCACTCTTAACTGCTGTAATCATTGTTTTGTTATTTTGTAATCATTATTTTGTAGTTAATTGCTTGATCAGATGCTTTATATCAGTGGTTCTCAACCTGTGGGTCGGGACCCCATTTGGGGTCGAATGACCATTTCACGGGGGTCGCCACGCCCCTGGCACCCGGTGATGTATAAGTGGTTGGGAGTAACCACAACATGGGGAACTGTATTATGGGGTCGCGGCATTAGAAAGGTTGAGAACCACTGCTTTATATATATATAGGAAAAGTAAGGGCTTCATGCTTTAGGTATAGGTGATTGCTTCTATGAAAAGAGCACAGTAAGGGGAGGGGGGAAGGGGTTACGGATGGAGCCTGGGTTGCTGTGTATGAGTCATCATCTAGAAATTGTTTTTTTGTGCCATCTTATGCCTGGTACCAAGACCTGATCTCTTTGTTCTGAAAAGGTATAAAACAGTGGTTCTCAACCTTTTTAATGCCGCGACCCCCAACCGGTCGTAAGTCGAGGACTACTCAACTGGTGCAGCACCGTTTGCAGAATGGGACTTTTGGCGGGCTCAGCAGGGCAGAGACAGCCTGGACAATTCCTATTGGCTTTTGAAAGCAATAGAATTAGACTCTATTCAAGAGAGTCTATTCTATTGGCTTTCAAAAGCCAATAGAATAAAGGGGAGTAGCACAGCTAAGGAAAAGGGGAAAAAAATGGCGGACTGCGTTGTTTGGCGACCCCCGTGAAATGGTCGTTCGACCCCAAATGGGGTCCCAACCCACAGGTTGAGAACCACTGGTATAAAAGGTGGAAGACATCTTTTCTGGTTGTTGCTTTCATCTCTCTACCAGCCACGAAGAGAGATGGGGTCACCCAGCTCTGTTTTGATCAAAATAAACGTTGTTTGCTTGCTGAAACCTCGGCTCAGGAGTTTCTTTGGCTCTTTTAAATTCCCGAGTAATGCTGGGGCAATTGTGAGTCTAAGTGGAAAACCTTACAAGGTCTTCTAGTCCAGCCCCCTGTTCAAGCAGGAGGACTATACCATCTCAGACAAGTGACTTGTCTTCTTAAAAATCTCCGGCGATGGAGCGCCCAAGGTTTTTTTGGAGGCAAGCTGTTCCACTGGTTAATTGTCCTCACTGTCGGGAAGTTTCTCCTTAATTCAAGGTTGCTTCTCTCTCTTTGATCAGTTTCCAACCATTGTTTCTTGTCCCGCCCTCTGGAGCTTTGGTGAACTAAGGAGAAATGTCCTGACCGTTAGAACCATTAACCAGTGGGACAACCTGCCACCAGAAGTTGTGAATCCTCCAGCTCTGGAAGTTTTTAAGAAGAGATTGGACAGCCGTTTGTCTGAAATGGTATGGGATTGTCCACTAGCACTAGGATTTGATGGGATGTGGGGTGCATCCGCTCTTCGCGATGGGCAGAGACAACCGGAGATTGGGCTCCTCAAAGAGCCAGGCCTTCAGCCACTTGGAATTGCTCCAAGGAGGCAAGATCACGTGAAGTGTTAATACCACTCTTCAATGCCTTGGTAAGGCCATACTTGGAATACTGCATCCAGTTTTGGTCACCACAATGTAAAAAAGATGTTGAGACTCTAGAAAAGAGCACAGAGAGAGCAAACAAAGATGATCAGGGGACTGGAGCTAAAACATATAAGGAAACAGTTGCTGGAATTGGGGTATGGTCTAGTTTAACGAAGAGAAGGACAAGGGAGGGAAATGATAGCAGTGTTCCAATATCTCACGGGGCTGCCATAAAGAAGAGGGGAAGTCAAGCTATTTCAAGCACCAGAAGGCCGACAAGAAGCTAACGGGTGGAAACTAATCAAGGAGAGAAGCAACCTAGAACTAAGGGAGAAACTTCCTGACAGTGAGAACAATTAACCAGTGGAACAACCTGCCTCCAGAAGCAGTAAATGCTCCAACACTGGAAGTTTTTAAGAAGAGACCGGACAGCCATTTGTCCGAAATGGTGTAGGGTTTCCTGCGTGAGCAGGGGGTTGGACTAGATGACCTCCAAGGTCCCTTCCAACTTTACTACTATTACTATTACTATTAGCAACTAATGCAGCTCAGAAAAAAGCAACGACGCAGGGACATAACGAGAAGCTGAAACCGAAAGCGAAAGCAACTTGTTGGGGGATTTTTTCGGCTCTGTGCTGTGAGCCTTGTGTACAAGAGAGGGAAAACCCAGCCCGGCACGGCTGAAGTGAGGCATCGGATCCAGAAGGATCAAAAGCCCGGCATGGAAGGACTTTCCTGGCCGCTGCTGGAAGGTGAGAGGCTGGAAAAAGAGCGGAGGGTTGCACTAATCTGGATGATTGAGCGGCTCCGAGGGGGTGCGAGGGACTCCACTCTCCATCATTCCCATCCAGCACGGCTGCTCATGCTGGCTGCGGACGAGGGGAGCGCAGTCCACCTGCTCCTTAAGTAGCTGGGTAGTGATCCCCGATTTCCTGCCTTCTTAAAAACTAACCCTGGCGTGTTTCTTTCTACTTTGCGCGGGATCTAAACTTTGGGGCTCCTGTTTTGCGTCGCGCCTCTACTCCGGAGGATGGGAGCGGGGTTCAAATCCTTACTAGCCTGAAAGAACCGACCTGGATATTCAGATGCTTCTTTCACAGTTTTGGGGTTTGTTGCCAAGGAAACTGAACGAAGAAGCAATCTAGAGTAGTGTTTCTTAACCTTGACAATTTTAAGGCATGTGGACTTCAACTCCCAGAATTCCATAGCCAGCAATGCTGGCTGTGGAATTCTGGGAGTTGAAGTCCACATGCCTTAAAATTGTCAAGGTTGAGAAACACTGGTCTAGAGTTAAGGAGACATTTCCTCACAGTGAGAACAATTAACCAGTCACGCAGGGGTAGGCAACCTTGGCTCTTTTATGACTCGTGGACTTCAACTCCCAGAATTCCTGAGCCAGCATGGCTCAGCTTGGAAACTTCTCCCTTTCCCCTCAGCATGGCTGGCTCAGGAATTCTGGGAATTGAAGTCCACCAGTCATAAAAGAGCCAAGGTTGCCTACCCCTGAAACAGTGGAAGGGCTTGCCTTCGGAAGTTGTGGGTGCTCCATCACAGGAGGTTTTTAAAGAAGAGACGGGACAGTCACTTGTCTGGAATGGTATATAGGGTGTCCTGCTGGAGCAGGGGGTTGGACTAGATGACCTCTGAGGTCCCTTCCAACGCTTGTTATTCTGATTTCAGCCTTCACGAGCAGTGCTGGGGTGCCCCTAGGACCGGAGAACGTGTCGCAAATTAAAATACGCAGAAAGGTGCCTGTAACCCAGTGTTTCTCAACCTTGACAATTTTAAGGCATGTGGACTTCAACTCCCAGAATTTCACAGCCAGCATTGCTGGCTGTGGAATTCTGGGAGTTGAAGTCAACATGCCTTAAAATTGTCAAGGTTGAGAAACACTGCTGTAACCAAAGAAGCCAAAATTAGTGTAAATGTGACCTTTCCCGAAATTGCCACAAGATTTGCTGCACTCAGAATGGATATTGAGGCTGCAGCCACAGGAATCCTTTGCTGAGAAGTTTTCTGATTAGATGCAGGATCTTGGAGGGTAGAGAATTGGGAGGCAGTTTAGTTGACTTGAGGAACCAAATATAATAATAATAGTAAAGTTGGAAGGGACCTTGGAGGTCATCTAGTCCAACCCCCTGCTCAGGTGGTAACCCTATACCATTTCGGACAAATGGCTGTCCAGTCTCTTCTTAAAAACTTCCAGTGTTGGAGCATTCACCGCTTCTGGAGGCAGGTTGTTCCACTGGTTAATTGTTCTAACTGTCAGGAAGTTTCTCCTTAGTTCTAGGTTGCTTCTCTCCTGGATTAGTTTCCATCCGTTGCTTCTTGTCCTGCCCTCAGGCGCTTTTGAAAATAGCTTGACTCCCTCCACTTTGTGGCAGCCCCTGAGATAGTGGAACACTGCTATCATGTCCCCCCTCGTCCTTCTCTTCGTTAAACTAGACATACCCATTCCTGCCACCGTTTCTTATGTTTTAGCCTCCAGTCCCCTAATCATCTTTGTTGCTCTTCTCTGTACTCTTTCTAGAGTCTCAACATCTTTTTTTTACGTCGTGGTGACTATAACTGGATGCAGTATTCCAAGTGTGGCCTTACCAAGGCATTGTAAAGTGGTATTAATACTTCATGTGATCTTGATTCTATCTCATACAGGGATCCTCTTAAATCCGTAACCCCCAGATTCCCATAAACAGTAATCCCTCCGTCTTTCTCCCCAGAGCCCATCAGAAAGATGCTGGTCCCTGTCGTGTTTCAGGCAATTCCCCTGATTCTCTGTGACCGAATCCTGCTCTCCTTGCTGAATGGATGGAGCCCCTCCCTGGTCCCACTGGGGGTCTCAGCAGCTTGGCTGGAGGCCGCTCTCCGACTGCTGGTTCTCTTCGGGGTCAGGGGTCTGTTCTCCATGGGTCGAACCTCCCCGATGTCCTTCTCCACGGTGGCTGCAGTCAGCATCGTGCCCCCTTTCTACCTGTTGGTGGGACACTGGCTTGGGGACCCTCCCCTCCTGGTCTCTTCGGCCGCGTGGTCTTGGTGGCTGGCAATCTACGGGGCGGTGGGCTTCTCCCAGCTCCTCTGGGGGATCCTGGCAGAAGGGCGAAGCCCAAAGGAGTCCCGGAAAGAAGACAAAGCCACCCTTTGGAAGATGCTCCATCTTTTCCGTCCAGACAAGCTGTATCTCACTGGCGCTTTCTTGTTCCTCGTCCTGGCGGTGATTGGTGAGTTGGTGGTGGATTAAATCATTCTCTGTGTCGCAGGATAAGTGAAGAGAATAGAATAATAACTTTATTGTCACCTTGAACGTACACTAATCGGCATACATTAAAATGAAATGTCATTGCGTACAGCTCTCAAAGAGTCACCATCTCCGATAAACACTACATAAATATGCCATAAATCAATAAAATCAATCAATCAATAAATAAATAAATACAGAATTACGCATAGACCTACATATATTATATGACACAGAGAAACAACAGCCTAGTTCGGGTTATGCATACGTGTGCATGGCGAGAAACGCGAATCTTGTGAGAACCACAAATAATCACCAGGGCTGCAATCACACCCTACACCAGTGGTTCTCAACCTTTTTAATGCCGCGACCCCCAACCGGTCGTAAGTCGAGGACTACTCAACCGGTCATAAGTCGAGGACTACTCAACTGGTGCAGCACCGTTTGCAGAATGGGACTTTTGGCTGGCTCAGCAGGGCAGAGACAGCCTGGACAATTCCTACTGGCTTTTGAAAGCCAATAGAATTAGACTCTATTCAAGAGAGTCTATTCTATTGGCTTTCAAAAGCCAGTAGAATAAAAGGGAGTAGCACAGCTAAGGAAAAGGGGAAAAAAATGGCGGACTGCGTTGTTTGGCGACCCCCGTGAAATGGTCGTTCGAACCCAAATGGGGTCCCGACCCACAGGTTGAGAACCGCTGCCCTACACTAAAGAAAATAAAATAATTCAGTCGCACCAAAAGGTCACCAAAAGGTCTTTAAGAGACCTGACCTCAGTCTTTGAAATTCTGCTGCTCCTTTTGACGTTCTCCCTGAATCCCCTCTGATTCCCTTCTTGGTTGCCTCCTGCCACGGAGCAGTTCCTGCCCAGATAAAATGTGGAATTCCGGAGGCTTTGGCCGTTGGCTCTGAACTCGCTTTCACCAGGGTGCGTCCTGTTTTCCAAACTCTCCATTCGGCCCATTCAGTGTCCAATTCGAGCATCTTTTCTCCCATTTTGAGGGGCTGCCCCATTCTTTCCATAGTTGGGGCGGGAACCCTGGAGCAAAAAGCTCATGGTTTCCTTCCATTACACAGAACAAGACGTACAATTTGCAGTGTTTGTATGTGTTTGTGTTTGTGTGTGTGGATTAAGCTGTCTTTCCTGATAAAGATCCTACATCACCTCCTCTGTTCTTCCCCCCTCCCTTTGCAGGTGAAACATTCCTGCCCTATTACATCGGGCGTTTGATTGACATCCTGGGCACCAAATACGATGCAGAAGCCTTTTCCACAGCCATCTCTCTACTCTTCCTGATCTCATTTGCAAGGTGAGCTTATTCCAGCCCCCCCCCCAGCACTTTTGCTGCAGCTGCCTTTAAATGCACACCCAGGATTACGGTTCTGTTGTCGCCCGGCATCTTGTTCACAAGGCAGTACAAGGGGTGATCACGTTGGATGAAGTTGCCTTCATGGAGATACTGGGACATTTTTTCCCCCCTTGCCAGCTGTAAGGGAGCTATTGACTGTTGCCTTCTTTGGGGATGGTTTTTTGTTTTTTACTTCCTAGTGTAACTTCTGCTCTGGGATTTCCTAGTGGCCTCCTGTCCCAATGCCAGATGCCGCTTCTCTTTTTGAGGTCAACTCAGCTCAGCCAGATCCCTGTGGCAAATGTGGTTTTGATCTTGGCTTCACCAATTTTTTGGTTGCAGAAATCTTGTGGAAAACGAAAGGACTCTTACGAATTCCAGAGGGTTTTAGCAGAGAGATTTATTGCGCAGGTTCAGAAGCAAAAAACAACAAGCAATTCTGAACCCCGAGGGCGGGTTCAGACTTCAGTTTTATACTTTCCTTTTCTCAGGAACAAAGGAACACGCATTGTAATACATTAGGTTCGTTTCTCACGGGTCTACAATGGAGAGTTTGCTACATACATTGTATCCAAGTGTAATGCGCATTAGGTTAGTCACATACTACTGACACAGCACTATTTCAGTAATTATGGAGACACATCATTATTCTAGGGATTGTTCATTATTCCACATTAGAACTGCTTACTCCAGAGGAGGTGCCTTTTCCCTTCTGGCCTGCCAGTGAAAGGCCGAGTGAGGCCTAAAAGACACGGCCCCCGCCTGATGTTTTAAGACTTCAAGAAAGATCTGAAAATGAGGTTGTTTTCTGGAATCCTCCTGAAGCAAACCTTAGCCCTTGCTTTCTTCTTAGCTGCTTGTTTTGCAACCTGGCAGAAGTCTAGCCAGTTAAAACTTGTGGTCTATCCCTAGTTTTCACTTGAATGCAAATCTGGAAAAAAAAAAAAAAGCTTTCTAAAGCAGTGGTTCTCAACCTTTCTAATGCCGCAACCCCATAATACAGTTCCCCATGTTGTGGTGACCCCCAACCACTTATACATCACCGGGTGCCAGGGGCGTGGCCAAAGAAAAGGGGGGAAAATGGCAGACAGCCTTGTTGTTTGGCGACCCCCGTGAAATGGTCGTTCGACCCCAAATGGGGTCCCGACCCACAGGTTGAGAACCACTGTTCTAAAGGAACATGCGTTCTTGGCTGATATCGGGGATCTTGTTGCTGATTTAAATTCAACCTGAAAATGAAAGCCGTTTCAAAATGGAGGGAAGAGCATCAGAAGTAACTTAATCTCAAATGGTGGGATAGATCTGTCCATATGAACATTTCGTTCTCTTTGCACCCGGGTCAAATCTGGTACGTGCTCATATATGGATCTGTGACTCAGTTTCCATTGATGAAGCAGGAACTTCAAGAAAGGTCTGAAAATCAGTTTGTTCTCTGGAGTCCTCCTGAAGCAAATCTTAGCCCTTGCTTTCTTCTTAGCTGCTTATCTGTGGAGACTCTCAAGTCATCCAGGACATGGTTGTCCCAAAGATGATTTTTTTTCAGGAGGCAACTGGATTTCCATGTTGTTGTTTTTTGAGGACGTTTCGCTTCTGATCCAAGAAGCTTCTTCAGCTCTGACTAGATGCTGGGGGAATGGAAGGATTTATATTCCTTGAAGGCAGCTGTCGTTTGGAATTGGGTATGTCTAGTTTAACGAAGAGAAGGACGAGGGGGGACATGATAGCTGTGTTCCAATATCTCAGGGCTGCCACAGAGAAGAGGGAGTCAAACTATTCTCCAAGGCACCTGAAAGCAGGACAAGAAGCAATGGGTGGAAACTAATCAAGGAGAGAAGCAACATAGAACTAAGGAGAAACTTCCTGACAGAACAATTAACCAGTGGAACAACCTGCCTCCAGAAGCAGTGAATGCTCCGACACTGGAAGTTTTTAAGAAGCGACTGGACAGCCATTTGTCCGAAATGGTGTAGGGTTTCCTGCCTGAGCAGGGGGTTGGACTAGATGACCTCCAAGGTCCCTTCCATCTTTTTTTAAAATAATAATAATAGTAGTGACATTGACAGACTTTATCTACCAAGGCAAATAGGCGGAATGCTGCAAGTACGTCAGATGGTTGAAGAAGAAAAAATGGCTTTGGAAGAATATCTGAAGAACAATGATGAAGATGCACTGAAATTAGTATATCAGGAAGGCTTACTGACTACCGGACAGACCAAACTGGCCTACAAGAAAGACCAAATGAAGACAATGGAAAGACAAAGCACTACATGGCCAGTACATTAAAAAAATAGCTGGGAAAACAGATAATAAAAAGACCTGTCAATGGCCAAGAGCAGGAAAATTGAAGAAAGAGACTGAGGGACTAATTCTGGCTGCAGGCCTTAAGAACAAATGCATATAAAGTCAAAATTGAGAAGACGGCAACAGACAGTAAGTGCCGCCTATGCAAAGAAGCTGAAGAAACAGTGGACTACCTGGTAAGCTGCTGCAAGAAAATCACCCAGACTGACTACAAGCAGCGGCATGACAAAGTAGCAACAATGGTGCATTGGAAGATCTGCAAGAAATATCATTTGCCTGTAAGCAAGAACTGGTGGGATCATAAAATAGAGAAAGTCATAGAAAATGATAAAGTTAAACTGCTCTGGGACTTCAGAATTCAAACAGACAAGCACCTGCAACATAACACCCCAGACTTAACAATTGTCGATAAGAAAAGACAAAAAAGTCTGGATAGTGGATGTGGCAGTGCCTGGAGACAGCAGAATAGAAGAGAAAGAGCTGGAGAAGATAACAAAATACAAAGACCTACAAATAGAAATAGAAAGACTGTGGCAAAAACAAGCAAGGGTAGTACCAATAGTAATAGGTGCCTTGGTGCAATCCCAAAACAACTGGAGCACCACTTGAACACCATTGCATTGGCAAATTTGCCATTAGTCAATTGCAAAAGGCAGCCTTATTAGGAACTGCTTCCATCCTGCGACGATATCTGTAATACCATCAAACATCCACATCTGCCTATCCCAGGTCCTGGGTAAGGACTCGATAGGTAGACAAAATGCCAAATCCAGTCTGAACATCTGGCTGACTGCGATGATCTATAATAATAATAATAATAATAATAATAATAATAATAATAATGACTCGATAGGTAGACAAAATGCCAAATCCAGTCTGAACATCTGGCTGACTGTGCGATGATCTATAATAATAATAGTAATTTGCATTCTTTCAGAGAATTGTTGAGGCCACTTGGAGGTTTATCTGTGTCCTCAAGGTCACGTGAGCAGTACAGAAGTGTGTGGAGTCTTCTTGGCTCAGTATGTTTTCTGCCTTGTGTCCCAAAGGTGGATTTCCTTGTTTTTCTTTAAAGACGTTTTGCTTCTCATCCAGAGCTGAAGAAGCGTCAAAAAGAAAACAATATAGTCCAGTTGGCTCCTGAAAAAAGCACCTTTGGGACATCCTTAGCTGCTTGTTTTGCAACCTGGCAGAATTCTAACCAGTTAAAACTTGTGGTCTATCCCTAGCTTTCACTTGAATGCAAATCTGAAAAAAAAAAAAAAAAAAGCTTTCTAAAGGAACATCCGTTCTTGGCTGGTACCAGGGAGATTGTTGCTGATTTAAATTCAACGTGAAAATGAAAGCAGTTTCAAAATGGAGGGAAGAGCATCAGAAGTAACTTAATCTCAAATGGTGGGATAGACCTATCCATATGAACATTTTGTTCTCTTTGCACCCGGGTCAAATCCTGTACGTGCTCATATATGGATCTGTGACTCAGTTTCCATTGATGAAGCAGGAACCAACCCACCCACCCCTCTTGCTGTTTTTCTTTTCTAGCTCCGTGTTTGCCAGCTGTCGTGGGGGACTCTTCATGTTCACGATCTCACGGATGGTTATCCGGACTCGCAACTTACTCTTCTCTTCTCTGGTGAGGCAAGACCTGGCCTTCTTCCAGGAGGTGAAAACAGGTGAGGGCCCAAACAGGCAGCTGCTGTTTCTGGAACTGTCTAAAGGAAAAGAGTCTCTTAAATGAAGCTTGACTGATGACTAGGCAGACCATTCATTTACTATTTTGGGGGGGGGGGGAAGATGGAAGTGCTTTACCAGTGCCACTTTCTGCTCTCTCTCCCTCTCCCTCTCTTCCCTCCCTCCCTCTCTCCCCTCTCTCCCTCCCCCCCTCTCTCTCACACACACTCTCTTACTTGGGATTTCCTGGTGGCCTCCCATCCATGTATCAGTCAGGTCTCATCTTAGCCTTTCAAGCAGAACTAATGCCATAGCTGGGCTTTGCTTTGGGATAAACTCTGCTCCCGGGGACAACATGGTTGCAACCGTGTTTTTCCCTTGCAGGCCATAAAGAAATTTATTTATTTATTTGTTTATTTATGAGACTTATATACCGCTTTAAGTGCAAGCACTCTCTAAGCGGTGTACACCAGTAAGCAATGTATATATATATTTATATTGCCCCCAACAATCTGGGTCCTCATTTTACCTACCTCGGAAGGATGGAAGGCTGAGTCAACCTTGAGCCGGTGAGATTTGAACCGCTGACCTGCTGAACACAGTCAGCTAAAGTGGCCTGCAGTACTGCACTCTAACTGCTGCGCCACCTCGGCTCAGCAATGATTTCCATTGGATTTTTCCCCCTATTTTTTTTAATCCAGTCTGCAGTTCTGAGCTCTCCTGCTACTAAGATGTCTGCCATCTAAGTATTCGCCAAACCTACGCTTGTTCGGCTTTTTCATGATTGGCAGAAATTGGCTGGAGAGAGAATCTTTACCTGCTCAAGAGAAGGAAGCCCTGGGTTGACTTCAGAGAAAGAAGCTCAGATGTTCCTTGGATAGGAGGCTACCCCCAAATCCATGGGGAAGTAGCCTGGACTTAGGTGGGAATGTCATGTCATTGCTCATGACAAAGAGCAATCAGAATGTTGTTGTTGTTAATTGCGAAGTCGTGTCCGACCCATCGCAACCCCATGGACAACGTTCCTCCAGGTCTTCCTGTCCTCTACCATCTTCTGGAGTCCATTTAAGTTCACACCTCCTGCTTCAGTGACTCCATCCAGCATCTCATTCTCTGTCGTCCCCTTCTTCTATTGCCTTCCATCTTTCCCAGCATTAGGCCCTTCTCCAGGGAGTCCTTCCTTCTTATTAAGTGGCCAAAGTATTTGAGTTTCAGCTTCAAGATCTGGCCTTCTAAAGAGCAGTCGGGGTTGATCTCTTCTAGGACTGACCGGTTTGAAGGCCTTGCAGTCCAAGGGACTCGCAGGAATCTTCTCCAGCACCATAGTTCAAAGGCCTGAATTCTTTGGCGCTCAGCCTTTCTTATGCTCCAACTTTCACAGCCATACATTGCAACTGGGAAAACCATGGCCTTTAATATACGCACTTTTGTTGGCAGGGTGATGTCTCTGCTTTTAAGTATGCTATCTAGATTTGCAATAAGAATAGCAATCAGAATAGAGCTGGAAGGGACCTTGGAGGTCATCTAGTCCAGGGCTTTACAACCTTTTCACCCATTGTACCACTTTTAGGATATGGCAACATCCGAGGACCACCAGTCACCTAGCAATGGGTCAAAAACTAGATGACCCCCCCAAAAAAACCCCGGAAAAAAGTGATAAAGTACACGTAGTCCTCGACTTACAACAGTTCGCTTAGTGACTGTTCAAAGTTACAATGGCATTGAAAAAAGTGCCCCCCAAGCCACAGCCGAGCAAGACACCTGCCTGCCCGCCCAGCCGCACTCTTCCTCCTGTCCGAGGTTTTCATTGTTGTGAGCATTTCTGTTGAGGATTGGCAGCGGGGGTGGGGGGGGTGTTTGGTTTTTATTCCCCCCGTCTGCTGGGTGGTTGCAGCAAGTTTTGGTCACTTCACATGACCCTGGGATGCTGTGACCCTCATAAATATGAATCAGTGGCCAAGCATCTGAATGTAAATCATAAGACCCTGGAGAGGCTGCAACATTCCAGCTGATTTGTGCTTCTTCAGGGCTCAGCTGGAGCCCAGCGCTGATCCTGGCGCTTCCACTGAGCCCTGACAGCCCCGAAGAAGCTCTGATCCTGGCGCTTCCGCTGAGCCCTGACAGCCCTGCAGCTCCAGCCATCTCTCGCTCAGGCTTGTGCGGTGCTGCCACCGGTTCAGCTCATTCCCCTCCCCCGCTACCACTTTTCTAGGATGGTCGCATACCACCTGCCAGGTGCCAATGTACCACACCACTGGTTGAAAACCCCTGTTCTAGTCCAACCCCCCGCTCAAGCAGGAGACCCTATACCAGGGGTCTTCAAACTTGGCCCTTTTATGACTTGTGGACTTCAACTCCCACAATTCCTCAGCCAGGCATGCTGGCTGAGGAATTCTGGGAATTGAAGTCCACAAGTCATTAAAGGACCAAGTTTGAAGACCCCCTGCTCTATACCATCTCAGACAGGTGGCTGTCCATTCTCTTCTTAAAAACCTCCAGTGATGAAGCACCTACAACTTCTGAAGGCAAACTGTTCCACTGTTAATTGTCCTCACTGTTAGAATATAGCAAAGAGGATACTCTTTTCTATCCTTGGATATCGTGTCAAGGACTTGGTCTTCTCTTTCCTGGGGGAATTGTTCCCTATAATCTCCCTCCCTGTGTTGCCAGTGTGGCGTTTGTCAAGTGATACCTCTTTGCCCACAGGAGCGCTGGCCTCCCGCCTTTCCAAAGACACAACTATGATGAGCCACTCGGTGCCACTCAACACCAATGTCTTCCTGCGCACCCTGATCAAGGCCGTTGGGCTCTACGTATTCATGATTGGCCTGTCCTGGCGCCTGACGCTGCTAATGCTGATCGAGACCCCACTCATGATGGCCGTTCAGAAGGTCTACGATGTCCGTCATCAGGTACGGATCATGGAGGCAGATCGCGGCTTAGAGGGAATGGTGGTCACTTCTGGGTTTCTGAGACCAATTGTGTGAGAGGGAGGAACACCAGCATGGTGAGTGAGGAACTGGGCCAGCTGAGGGAAAGGAAAAGCAAGCCAGAGAGGGGAAGAAAAAAGAAACTTCAAGGGAGCTGAGCAGCGCAGAATGCAGTGCCATCTCCAGAAAGTCAGAAAAGGAAAGATGGCAGCCGTGTGATCAAAACCCACTTCTTTGTCTGTGTGGCTTGTACAAAAGGATGGGTTGTGGGTTGTGTAGCCTGGTTTCCCCTTTTTCCTGGGCTGAAGAAAAGGGATTGTGTGTTTGCATCCTTGTCTCTTTCCTCAAGTGAAAAGAGGAAAAGGAGGATGAGGGCCCCACTTGCTGGACAACTACAAGGAGAGACAGAGAAGGAGCTGGGAAAAAAAAGAATGAAGAAGCCAGTTTGAAGGCAAAGACAAATAGAAATATAGTGAAAAAGCAGATGGGCATCCTACAACTTGTCCTCGAGTTATGATCACAGTTGAGACTAAAATCTTGGTCGCTGAGTAAAGCGGTTATTAAGCAAGATACCTACACAACTGTTTTGCCCAATGTCTGCCATGCTGGAACTCCCAATTGCAGTCTCCCAGATCATTATACAGTGGAGCAAAAGTGCTACCTACCAAGAAGATTTTAACAGATTTCAGCTACCAGCAGGCAGCTCTTTTGCTCTCAAGTGTTGCTGCCGCTTTCTGAAGGATTTCAGCTCCCTCTGTGCACGGAGAGGAAATTATCCAGGGGGCTGTGGGAAGGACGCATAATAGTGGGAGAGTACATCTACCTCTTTAGCTTGTACTCTGGCATCCGGTTGGTCACATGTGAGAAATAAATGAAATAAAATGGGATGGAGTGGAATGAAGCATTTTTGGGGTCTCCTCCTCAGAATGAGGCCACTGAACTTTGGTTTGGGTATGCCACCACCAGCAGGATGCCTGGTCCAAGGTAGTTTTCAGGAGGCTCACTTTGCCGCTTCTTTCATGGTCCATCCAGGCTTTACTGAAGGCGATCCAGGACTCGGTGGCCCGCTCAGAGGAGGTGGTGTATGAGGTAATCTCGTCCGTGCAGACTGTGCACAGCTTTGCCACTGAGGAGAAGGAGTCGCAGCGCTACGAGGCGTCCTTGGAGGACACCTGCCAGCTGAAGAAGCAAAGGGACGTGGAAAGGATTGTTTACGTATTCGTTGCCCGGGTAAGTCCTCTAGGACTCAGAGGTCTCCAACCGTGGCGACTTTAAGACTTGTGGACTGCGTGGCTGGCCGAAGAATTCTGGGAGTTGCAGTCCACAAGTTGCCAAGGTTGGCGATCCATGACCTAGGTCCTCTAAGTGAGTGTTGTAGGTGTCTAAGTAAAATAATTTCAAAATATGGCTCAGATTTTAAGAGATTGCCAAGTCTTGCAAGCTTTTCTTACTTTGTATGAAAAGTTTTGGAAATTTGTCTTTTTGTCCCCAATCTTATAAGATTTTAGGTATGCTGTATCATAATTCTTAGCACTGATTTGCCGATCAAGAATGTTTTTTTCAATTAAAATCTTAACTGCCAAAGGTCAGACAACAAGTGGACATGCAACCCAGTAAAATTCCAGTTTAAGTCTGTCACGGGTTTTTTCTTTGAATCATCAATAACCAAAACTGATTGATTATGTGTCATCAAATGGTCTTTAAATCCTAATTACCACACAGAGTTTCTTCAGAATGATCTATCACAGTGGTGGCGAACCTATGGCATGGGTGCCAGAGGCGGCACTCAGAGCCCTCTCTGTGGGCACACATGCCATTGTCCCAGCCTTGCCTCCGCCCACGACCCCCTCCTCACCAGCAGCCTACCTGGAGGGGAGTCGCCCTGAGTGTGGCCCATGCGGAGCAGCGCAGCCAAGGATATGGCAGCCAGGCAGTATAGACAAGACTCTGCCCTCACGCCCAATCACATACAGTTGATGCTGCAGGGCGTGGGCAGAAGGCGTGGCTGCTGTGGTGCTGCTGGGCTACCTGGGCAATCTGCAGTGGGCCCTGGAGGTGGTGAGTGGCCCTGCGGGCAGGCAGGGTGAGGCGGAGCGGGGGTGGGGCAGGGTGTGAAGCAGGGGCGGGGCCAGTTTTTGGGCACTCGGTCTCTAAAAGGTTCGCCATCACTGATCTATCATGTTCTTTCAAGTCTCCCAATGGTGCACTCATCATCTCTGTAAGTGAATCTGTCCACCTGGAGCCTCTTCCAGAAAGCTGGGTCTTTGCAAAATGTTTCGGAAGTAGGATAATTTGAGCCTGGTCGTTAATGTGTTGTTGTTGTTAGTTGTGAAGTCATGTCCGACCCACCGCGACCCCATGGACAACGTTCCTCCAGGCCTTCCTGTCCTCTACCATCTTCTGCAGTCCATTTGAGTTCACGCCTAACTGCTTCAGTGATTACATCTAGCCACCTCATTCTCTGTCGTCCCCTTCTTCTATTGCCCTCAATCTTTCACAGCATTAGGCTCTTCTCCAGCGAGTCCTTCCTTCTCGTTAGATGGCCAAAGTACTTGAGTTTCAACTTCAGGATCTGGCCTTCTAAAATGCAGTCAGGGTTGATCTCCTCTGAGATTGACCGGTTTGATCGCTTTGCAATCCAGGGGACTCGCAGGAGTCTTCTCCAGCACCATAGTTCCAAGGCCTCAATTCTTTTGCACTCAGCCTTTCTTATGGTCCAACTCTCAGAGCCGTACATTGCAACTGGGAAAACCATAGTCTTGACTATACAGTTCATGTGTTAGGATATTGAATTTAATAGCTGGAACAGTAAAATAGACTTCCGGCGGAAAAATGGCGTCTTACTTGTAGCATTACTTTTTTGGTCTGCTACAGATTCTCCACAGTTTTGTATTTAGAATGTTTTCTAAGTCAGAAGAAACTTGCCTAGGAAGGGGGAAGCTCTAGAAATCAACCCTTTTGCTCCCCTGGATGGCTAGGTGCTCCCTGAGAGCTTCTGGAAGTATACAATAGGCCAGAACACACAGCTGTAATTGATTAATTAGAGAGTGCTGATTCATGCATGAGGCAATCTACACTGTGATAAGTACAAAGGGGGAGTTTCTCTTTTTTCCCGCCTTTTTCATCTGTGTGTTCTGTATACTGTTTTAGTTTTACCTCAGGATATTCCTGTGTTCCCGACTATCTTTATGTTCTTCCTTTCCTGGTTGATGACAAAGATTGCTGTAGATTTGAATGTTAAATATATTTATATTTATATAAAAGGCTACAAGTTTGTGTCAGTGTCTCCAATTTCATCTGGACAGCTGCTTCGCAGTTCCTTGACACATGCCTTGAGTGAGAACTCTGTTTAATTTGTTGAATGACCCATCGGCTTGTTTTCTTGGCTATCAGGAGTCTTCTCTGACATCAAAGTGTAAAAACATCAATATACTTCCTATCCTGCTTCTTTAAAGTCCAACTTTCACTTTCATAGAAAACCACGGGGAATTCCATGATTTGCACAATTCTGACCTTTGTCATGGGATTTGACTACCTGTTAAATTCATGACTGATCTACCAGTTCTAGTCTGGAGTGTATACAGGTAGTTCATTTAGTGACTGTTCAAAGTTACAATAGCATTGAGAAAAGTGACTTACGATTGCTTTTCACACTTATGACCATTACAGTATCTCCATAGTCACGTGATCAAAATTCAGATGCTTAGCAACTGACTCATATTTATGATAGTTGCAGTGGCCTGGGGTCCCTTTTATCACTTTCTTATAAGCAAAATCAATGGGGAAGCCAGATTCGCTTAACAACCGCGTCACTAACTTAATAACTGCAGTGATCCACTTAACAACAGCGGTACAAAAGGTCATAAAATGGGGTAAAATTCACTTAACCAATGTTTCACATAGGAACAAAAAATTTGGGCTCAGTTGCGGTCGTACGTCAAGAACTACCTGTATTGGCTGTTTATTCCTCTGCTCATGTGAGTGGAGCTTTGCGCACGAGCGCAAGTGCCCTCAGCTCATGTGAGTGGAGCTCTGCGCGCATGCGTGCACTTGCCCATCGCTCGCGTGAATGGAGCTTCACATGCGTGCACTTGCCCATTCTCCCACAGCTCGGTTTCGACTAGGCCGTGGCCCAGTAGTGGGCCATGGCCCGGGGGTTGGGGACTCGTACGCTAGTATTCTGGAACGTATAGCTCCATGGACTGTATAGCTCTATGTAGCCCTAACTAGAGAGCAGGTATCAGTGTGTTGGAGTGTCTGGCAGTTATTGGGTTAAATGCTACGTATGTTGATGGGTCAGTGGGAGGAGTATCAAAGGTCATTGAGAGACTTCCTAGACACAAGCCAGATTGGATCCTTTGTTCACCAGCCGCATGGTTCCTAGCCACACGGTTAGGAGATCCTCGCCAACATGTGACGCTCAGGAAGAGAAGAGGGGAAAATCCAATGTCAATTTACCTGGGGAATAAACCAATATTGCAAACATGTACTTCTGGATGCATCTCCACGTGACTGTAAGTCATTGTCTAGAATTCCCAGAATAAAAGCTATATTTCTATTTATTCTTCTGACTTATCTATCTGTTTGCATTGTACAGAAAGCAACCTGTTCAGTTTGGAACAGAATAGCTAGGGAATGCCATTTGGTAGGGCCCAGAAGATATACCTTTTCTGCTGTATTGCCCACCCTATGAAACGTTCACCTTTTGGAAATTAGGATGGTCCTAACCCTGTTGGCCTTTTGTATGGCACTAAAGGCCTGGTTGTTGCCCAGAAATCGGAACCCTGCCAAAAAATGTCTGCAGAATGGAATTTAAAAACATGTTTCATAGCCCCACCCAAAAGAAGTAAGAAGACGCCATGGCGTGAGAGAGAAGCAGGATTCTCAGCCATGACCTACCATTTTTCTCCCACTCCAGGTCCTCCGATTGAGCATGAAGTTGATCCTGCTTTACTGTGGTTACCAGCAGATCCTCACTGGCTTCATGACCGAAGGAAACTTGGTCTCCTTCATCCTCTACCAGACACACATAGGGCAGTGTGTACAGGTTAGTGAACGCTTAGATTTGAAAATGTTTTCTTCTGTAGCATTTCAACCTGAGGGGTCCTTGGGGCTCTCTCAGTTTCCTTGTTTTCTCATAGACATTTCATTACCCAGACTAGGTAACAGCACTGATGATGTAACCTAGTTTGGGTAATGAAACGTCTGCAAGAAAACAAGCAAGTTCAGAGAGCCCCAAGGACTCCTCGTGTCAACCCTGAGCTACAAATATTCTTGTTTATTGGCACTTCGGGTCCTCATACCTCTGTTCATTTGACCCTTCATCACACCCTACAGTTGGATTCTTGCTTTGTTTCTTTCTTTTTTACTCTCTTTTTTAAGAACTAAAATACATTTCCTTCCAGCAATTCCATTCACTATGAGGTGGTCAAATTTTAGTGTTGAACTATATTTAATTTTACTTATAGATCTAGGCTTCAGTTCTGGGTCTGTTTAAGACCAATTTCATTTTGTGGGAGTTACTGATGTTTGTGTAGGCCTGTGCGACATATGTTGGACTGTATGTAATGATTGTTTTGAAATGTCAGGTCCATCATCTTCAGCTTGGTGCTGCGCTGGCGTCCTGCCATCAAAGGCATGTGGGGGGGACAAATGGGCAATAAACCTGTATGCATTTTTGTGTTGGAATTTGGGAGGGGCTTGACAGCTGAAGAAAAGCAGATCACCATGAGACAGTTCGTGCCTAGGTGTCTTCAAGGCCATTTGCCCTCAGTATGGAAAGTTACCAGCCCAAAAACCTCAGTGTTCCCAAAACATCCCGGCGACATTGCATTGGCTGGCGACATTTGGATTGGTCATGGCGTGAGGGGGACTGAAGGAAATAGCTTTGTCTTGTTGCACAGGAAACTCAGATTCTTCCTGACTTTACTGCAAGCAGCATCTCTTAGTAAAAGTACCTTTCACTTCAGCTAAATGGAGTCGAGGGTTTTTCTTCCCTAAGGGATCAGGCTGGGGCAGGTCTGACATGAAATGACATTTGGAGAACATTTGAGTGACTTGGAGCTGAGAAGCTGCTGCAGGTTCCAAGTGGCAAGAAGGGATAGAGATGGAGCTGCTGATGAACACCAAATTGTCTCTCCCTTTATAGATTTTTTAAAAAATGGTTTTGGTTTTGGATAAAGGAACACTGGATTTCTTTTTCTGCAGAAAGATAGGCATTACACGCAACTCAACAAGTAGCAAACAAGCGGAAACAAAAGAACAAAACTTCTTTAGAAACACTTTTTTTAAAAAAAATGCTGCTGCTTTGAGGAAATGACTGCGTACATTATCAGTTTGGTTGGTGCTTCTGGTTTTGTCCAAATTGTTTCTTCCTTCTAAGTTATTTTCCCACAGAAATGTTGTTTTCCAAAAATAAAACTTTGAGGGCATTTGCAAGGTGTTTTTTTTTTTTTTAAGGAATTGGAAGACGTTCCAGATTTCAAATCAAATTCCTGTGAGTTTTCTGTTTTTGAAAGAAATGTGGCCATTTGTGAACAGAAACCAGCAATTTGCACCAAGCTGCAAGTTCAAAGTTGCAGACAAACTTGGCTGAAATTGCAAATTGCACATTGCTGCCCTTTCCTTTTCCTCCCACAGGGCCTGATTTACGCTTACGGGGATGCCCTGAGCAATGTGGCCGCAGCAGAAAAAGTATTTGAATATCTTGACCGGAAACCTTCTGTCAGCACAGAAGGGACGTTGTCTCCAAAATCCCTCTCCGGATGCATCTCCTTCCAAAATGTTTCCTTCTGCTATCCCTCCCGCCCCGAGATCCAGGTCCTGAAGGTACCGTATGGGAGAGCAATAGTAATAGCACCTAGACCTATGGCTCGCGTGCCAGAGGCAGCACTCAGAGCCCTCTCTGTGGGCACGTGCACCGTTGCCCCAGTCCCACTTCCCCCGCAGCCCCCTCCTCACCAGCAGCCTCCCCTGAGCGTGGAGCAGCGCAGCCAAGGATATGGCAGCTGGGCAGCAGGGACCGCCCTCATGCCCCATCACACACAGATGATGCTGCGGGGCATGGGCAGAGGGTGTGGCCACCATGGCGCTACAGGGCCACCTGGGCGATCTGCTGTGGAGGGCTATGGAGGCAGTGGGTGGCCCTATGGGCGGGCGGGGTTGGGGCAGAGTGGGGGGGCAGAATGGCGGTGGGGCAGGACAAGGGCAGAGTGGACAGGGCAGGGGGCAGAGCGGGGCAGGGCAGGGGGGCAGAGCAGTTTTGGGGCACTCAGTCACAGACTTAATATACTGCTTCACAATGCTTTACAGCCCTCTCTAAGAGGTTTACCGACTTAGCATTTTGCCTCCAACAACCTGGGTCCTCATTTTACCAATTTTGGAAGGATGGAAGGCTGAGTCAGCCTTGAGCTGATGAGAATCGAACTGATGGCAGTCGGCAAAACTAGCCTGCAATACTGCATTCTAACTACTGCGCCACCATGCCACCAGTGCATCACTCAAATGCAGTTGCTAAAGCTTTAAGTAACTTAGTCAAGTGGGTTGACCAGCATCCTTTCACTTTCATTAAAGAACATTGGAAGGAAGAATGTTGAGATGTTAAAGGTGTTTAGAAAGACAAAATAAGTTTCTATACTGTGAGACGGGGTGCTCAACCTGTGGGCTGCGGCCCACTTCTGGGCTGTGGCCTATTTACAACTGGGCTGTATGAATGGCCACACACACACACACACACACACACACACACATGCCCCACTCACATGAGTGGCAGGCGCTGGTGCTCGCAGCCATACTTGCACGAGTGGCAGATGCTCACAGCCCCACTTGCATGAATGGCAGGTGCTCAGAGCCCCACTTGCATGAGTGACATGCGCTAGTAGCCCCACTCACGCACATGTGCCTGCCCCTCCCACAAACCATTTCCTCTTCCCCCCCCCATTGCCAACCTGGAAAGGTTGGGGAACACTGCTGTAGGAGACTCAGATTGTAGGATCTAGATATGTAGGATCAAATCTGGGTCGGTCACCGGGACCAGAGGTTTCGTCTTCCGAGTTTTTGGACTCTTACTGGAGCCCATCCTCAAGGAACATCTCTCTAGCAGAGTGTGTCCTTTGGGCTGTATGTGGTATTTATAGGGTACCCGTTATGTGTGGCTTTTTTAGATGTGGATCGCGTTGCTGATGTCTGCCTTTCATGTGCATTCATCCACACTGAATATCCCTGCTACATTTTGCATGCATTTGCATCTCCTTGTGCCCTAGAATGTCTCCTTTGAGCTTCGCCCTGGGGAAGTGACGGCGTTGGTAGGCCTGAACGGCAGCGGGAAAAGCAGCTGCGTCGCCCTCCTGGAGCACTTCTACGAACCCCAGTCTGGGGAGGTCCTGCTGGACGGAGTCCCAGTTGGGAAATATGAACACAAGTATCTCCATAGGCAGGTGAGGGAGGGGCCAGCCTGGTTGGGAGCAGCAGTGGGTGAAGGCAGCTTTTGGCTTTGACTGAAACATTTGGGTCTCTTGGCACTAGAATGGGGGTTCATTCAGCAAGGAAGATGGAGAGTGAAGAAATGTTAGGCCACACAGTTTGGATGAGACCAGCCCCATTGCCTGCAGGATGAGGCCTGGGTCTCCTTGGGTGGTTGATGGGCAACACTTGGTGATGTTTTCAGAGGGGGGGGGGTGATGCAGAGTAGGCAGGACCACATGATATTAGAAGGAGTTGGCTGGAACTGACTGGGTATTTTTTTGTGCTTGTGCTTTAAAATTCTAATTGTTATGGCCTACACCAGTGGTGGCGAACCTATGGCACGGGTGCCAGAGGCGGCACTCAGAGCCCTCTCTGTGGGCACGCGCACCGTCACCCGAGTCCTAGGCCTTCAGCTGGGTTTTATAAAACCTTTTCGCTTTAGGCCTCTGCCGCCATGTACAAAAAAAAAAGGTTCAATCAGTCAATTTCAACTTCTCGCGGGGAAAAAAAGATCTTGCAAAGTTGGAATTGATTGATTGAACTTTTTAGTCCCACCCAGTCTGCTGTTACCACCGCAGCCACGCCCACCCAATTGGCCACATCCAGCCAATGGGCCACACCCAGCCGATGGGCCACACCTACCCGGCACTCGACGATACATAAGTGGGTTTTGGGTTGCAGTTTGGGCACTCGGTCTCTAAAAGATTCGCCATCACTGGCCTACAGTGTGCTTTCAATGCATTTCCTGTCTCAAAAAAAAAAGGGTAAGAGCCTCTGGCTTTCAGAAATTGGGTTATTGACATCCAAAAATGCCCCAGTGAATGGTGAACGCAATGCCATTGAGGCAACTTTGTGAACCACCAATTTGATGCTTGAAATCTCCAAAGTTGCTCAGATCTGCTCTGGTGCAGAAGGTAGTAAAAGATGCCTAGAATCAAAGGCTTTGGATTCGTTGTGTTGCTTGATAAGTAAAAAGGTGCGGCATTCAGGAAATTCTGCACACTTGGTTCATATAAAAGATGAGAATCTCTTGTGATCTAGGACTGTGGCTGCACCGTTTCTCTGGCAACAGTGTAAATGTTATCCCCTGATGTGATTTGTTTTGGTGACCTTCCTAGTCTAGCCACGGACCTGGAGTTCATCCAGGTGCCAACAAAGCATGATCCTACTTAGCTTTCAAAATCAGGCGAGGTTGGCTGGGTATTGCCACTTTGTCTCCAAAGAAGAGCAGATAACAGCTCAAGGTCTACAGTTGGGAGATGTAGTGAATCGTATATCTGCACGTAAGATTCACTACAAGGAGGACTAGAGGTGACAGGATAGCAGTGTTCCAATACCTCAGGGGCTGCCACAAAGAAAAGGTGGTCAAGCTTTTCTCCAAAGCATCTGAAGGCAGGACAAGAAACAATGGATGGAAACTAATCCATTGGAAACTAATCTGTTCTGCATTAACAGAGGGATAGAATCAAGATCACGTGAAGTATTAATACCACTCTTCAATGCCTTGGTAAGGCCACACTTGAAATACGGCATCCAGTTTTGGTCATCATGATGTAAAAAAGATGTTGAGAGTCTAGAAAGAGTACAGAGAAGAGCAACAAAGATGATTAGGGGACTGGAGGCTAAAACATATAAGGAACGGTTGCTAGAATTGGGCATGTCTAGTTTAACGAAGAGAAGGACAAGGGGGGACATGATAGCAGTATTCCAATATCTCAGGGGCTGCCATAAAGAAGAGGGAATTAATCTATTTTCCAAATCACCTGAAGGCAGGACAAGAAGCAACGGGTGGAAACTAATCAAGGAGAGAAGCAACCTAGAACTAAGGAGAAACTTCCTGACAGTCAGAACAATTAATCAGTGGAACAGCCTGCCTACAGAAGCAGTAAATGCTCCAACACTGGAAGTTTTTAAGAAGAGACTGGACAGCCACTTGTCCGAAATGGTGTAGGGTTTCATGCCTGAGCAGGGGGTTGGACTAGATGACCTCCAAGGTCCCTTCCAACTTTACTACTACTACTATTATTATTATTATTATTATCAAGGAGAGAACCAACCTAGAATTGAGGAGAAATTTCCTGACAGTGAGAACAATTAATCAGTGGAACAACTTGCCTCCAGAAGTTGTGCATGTTCCAACACTGGAAGTTTTTAGAAAGAGATTGGGAAACTGTTTGTCTGAAATGGTAATAGGGCCTTCTGCCTGAGCAAGGGGTTGGACAAGAAGACCTCCACGGTCCCTTCCAACTCTGTTATTCTGAATTCTGCACATTCTGAGCATCAACCTTGAGCATTAACCAGCTCCACCCTGGAAAGGTGCTTGATGAGGAAGATCAATGGAGTTTCTCCCTCAGCACAGCCTTGTCCTGATAGGCCTCCCTGTCCAATTGCAGGTGGCCCTAGTGGGCCAGGAGCCCGTCCTTTTCTCCGGGTCCATTTGGGACAATATCACCTACGGCCTGCAAGGCTGCAGTGAGCAAGACGTGAGCAAAGCAGCGAAAGAAGCTGATGCCCTGGGATTCATCCGTGAGCTGGAAGGAGGCTTCACTGCAGGTGGGCAAAATCCATTTCCCTCCCTTCGATTCATCCTTTAAAGGTCCATTTTCCCCCTGGAAAACCCACCAGTCCTGATTCTTGGCTCCCCCGAAGTGAAATCCTGCTTGCATTGTTACAATGTAGAAAGGTGGCTCTTGAGTTACGCTTATTCCTTCGTTCAGTCCATCGTTTCAGATTATGATGGCACTAAACAAATGGTGGTTACAACTAGTCCTTGAAGTTCCGGTTGTTACACCATACCCAAAATCACCATATCCACAGTCCCGCAAACAACAGCCTGTATATTACAAAGAAAAGTCCGCAGAGTAGGAGCATGCTCACAGGGCAAAGTCCAGGGTCCTAAGTTCAGTCCACCGGTTAAGCGCACCCATGAGGCAAACTGTAGTCCACAAGGCAAGGGCAAGACACAAAACGAAAGGCGGTCCTCAGGGCAAAGGCAAGGCACAAGGCAGAAGGCAGTTCTCCAGGCAAGTCACGAGTCAAAGTCGGAGGAGTGTAAGCCAAAGCAAACAATTGTTCCTGTCAAAGGTTAACTCCCCACCACTTCTTTTTAAGTCAATCCACTCCAGGTGTTCCTTGTGAGTGACCTTCTCTTGAGTTAACCTCGCAGCCCTTCCCTGAGTTTTCCTAAGGTCCACTCTCCGTGCCCTTGGATCGAGCGGGGGAGGCAGCTGTTCTTCATCAGAGGGGATCTGCTGCCTATTGGCACCAGTGTCTGTCAGCAGCCGATCTTCCGTGTATCTGAACGCAGGCAGCTCTTCGTCCGGTCGACATCCTTCCCCAATGCCTGAGGGGCCTGGGACAGCATTGTCCTCAGCCCCTGGCCTTTCCAAACTCCACAATCAAATCATCACCATTTGCCGCCTTCCCACATGCAAAGGCAATGGGGAAGCCAGTAGGAAAGGTTACAAGTCAGAGATAAGTCTCCTCCACCTGGCATAAGCCATCCTAGGAACCAGAAAATGTAGCATGTACTGCTGTGGCCACCCACACACACACACCCTCCCTCCCCCATCTAGCAGGGGCCAGTCCTATCCCTCACTCACACTGCTGAAGCTACACACAAATACACCCCACCCAGCAGCAACTACTTAATTGCCTGCCTGCCTGCGAGACACCCAAACTGCAAATTCCTGCTGTGTTCCCCACGAACTTTGGCTGTGAGAAGCCATCAGGAACTGGTGAGGAAGTCCTCACCTAATGATCAGTGAGATTCAGTTAAAGACAGCCCTTGGATTGCCATCAATAAGCAATGCAGTCCTGTGACATCCTCTGATAAAGGGGAAATGTGCTGTATTGCCGTAGCTGATCATAATTTTCACTTTGTTTCATTGTAATTGGCCTACATTTTGCTTGTGATCTAATACTACAGTTTCCTTTTCAAGTCCTTATTCTCCTTGTTCTCCTGCTTTGTAAAGTAGGGGTGTTCATTGATTTGTCAATCCCAAAGCTGATGGCTTTGCTATCTCTTTGGGGCAACAAGATTTAAGGGATGGATTTGTCTTGCTCCCCTCCATCTTTCTTGCTTATCTCCCCTCCATCTTATCTTGCTTATCTTCCTGCAGAGGTGGGGGAGAAAGGGGGCCAGCTGTCCGTGGGGCAGAAGCAACGGCTGGCCATCGCCCGGGCCCTGATCCGTGACCCCAAAGTGTTGGTGCTGGATGAAGCCACGAGCGCCCTGGACCCCGAGAGCGAAGCTGCAGTATGTGCTGGGGACTTGTGAGGGGATTTGGGGGTGGACCCTGGCTGAGCTGGTTCAGGGGCTCTGGACTTAATCTGGATTTCTGTGAGGTAACGGAGCAGGAAAAACTGGGTTTATTCAACTGGAAACGGCATAATTTCTTCCAAGTTGATGTTGGGGATAAATAGACTTTAAAACAGTGGTTCTCAACCTTTTTAATGCCACGACACCCAACCGGTTGTAAGTCGAGGACTACTCAACTGGTGCAGCACTGTTTGCAGAATGGGACTTTTAGCGGGCTCAGCAGGGCAGAGACAGTCTGGACAATTCCTACTGGCTTTCGAAAGCCAATAGAATTAGACTCTATTCAAGAGAGTCTATTCTATTGGCTTTCAAAAGCCAATAGAATAAAAGGGAGTAGTACAGCTAAGGAAAAGGGGAAAAAAAATGTCGGACTGCGTTGTTTGGCGACCCCCGTGAAATGGTCGTTCGACCCCAAATGGGGTCCCGACCCACAGGTTGAGAACCACTGCTTTAAAATCTGGTGCCATCCCCTGATATGATAAATTTAGAGTTCTTATGTTGATTTATCTTTTATCTGCTTGTCTTCTGGGGGTTATTATGATCTGCCTCTCGGTTCCTTAGAGCAGGAGTCCCCAACTCCTGGTCCGTGGAATGGTATCGGGCTGCAGCATGCCAGCAAGTGGTCCGCACAAACAAGTGAAGCCCCATCCGCGGGATGTAGGCAGCACGCAAAAACATACCTCTCCAGTCCACGGAAAAATCTCTCCATGGAACTGGTCCCTGGTGCCCAAAACGTTGGGGGACACTGTCTTAGAGGACTACTGGCTTATGAACAGTGAAAATTACGTTTAATAATAGTAGCCCCTCCGTGGCCAGATAATATGGATCTAAGACAGTGGTTCTCAACCTTTCTAATGCCGCGACCCCATAATACAGTTCCCCATGTGTGGTGACCCCCAACCACTTATACATAACCGGGTGCCAGGGGCATGGCCAAAGAAAAGGGGGGAAAATGGCAGACAGCCTTGTTTGGCGACCCCCGTGAAATGGTCATTCGACCCCAAATGGGATCCCGACCCACAGGTTGAGAACCACTGATCTAAGAGAACATCGTGCCTATTTCCACAAAAAGTGTGTATTTTTCTTTTATTTTTTATATGTTATTTTCATATGCTATTTTATAAAATATATTTTATATTATTATATATTATACATATAAATAAATAAATAAATGTATTTATTTATAATAATGCATATTATACAATAATATAAAATATATTTTATAAAATAGTATATAAAAACAAGATTGATTTATTGATTGATTGATTGATAATAAATAAATTTATTTATATATTTGTATTTTATTATTATAAATCCCTCAAGACCCGAAGCGGCAAAAGAGGAAGTAAAGAAGAAGGCAGTTACAAATATATTTACAGGTTGTCCTCAACGGTCGTAAGTTAAGGACTACCTGTGTTGCTTTCACCAGCCTGACTTGCCATTCTGGTCATCAACTGACTGAGCAACTGACAAGCCTACCATACATAAAATTAAAACAGCAAATGTATTTATTTATTTATTTGTTTTTATATTCCTTCCTTCTTTCCTTCCTTCCTTCCTTCCTTCCTCCCTCCCTCCTTTCCTCCCTCCCTCCCTTCCTTCCTCCTTTCTTTTTTTTCCTTCCTTCCTTCCTTCCTTCCTCCCTCCCTCCCTCCTTCTCTCCCTTCCTTCCTTCCTTCCTTCCTTCCTTCCTTCCTTCCTTCCTTCCTTCCTTCCTTCCTTCCTTCCTTCCTTCCTTCCTTCCTTCCTTCCTTCTCCTGTAACTTTGTAAGTAACTCATGGCAGCGAACAGAGATAATACACTTTCCTCTTCTTATTTTCCCCACAACAACAACCCTGTGAGGTGGGCTGGGCGGAGAGAAAGTGACTGGCCCAAAGTCAAGTCACCGGCTTTTATGGACTAAGTATCACAGTCTTCTCCATTTTAGCCTGTTGCCTTGACTGCTGGATCAAACTAATTGTAGCCTAAAATGTAGCCTACAAAACAGTGTTATAGGAAGAAATCAAAGATTTGGATACAGCAGGGCTAGGCAACCTTGGCTCTTTTATGACTCGAGGACTTCAACTCCCAGAATTCCTGAAATAGCCATTTGGATATAGCAGGGCTAGGCAACCTTGGCTCTTTTATGACTCGAGGACTTCAACTCCCAGAATTCCTGAGCCAGCCATTTGGATAGTATTCCTGTGTCAATGATGCCCACATGATTGTGGTGCTGGGAAGGGAGATGAAAATGGCGGGCAGCTCAACTTCTCCTTTGTGCTGGTTACAGATTATAGATTGCAGATGATGGACATGAACTGCCTTCCCTTCTCATCTCTGCCTCCTTCCTTTTCGAGAAATTTTGTGAGGTTTCAGGACCAGCCATTAATCCCTTTTTTTTCAGGGCTGTCATAACTTCAATTGCTAAACCAGTGGTTCTCAACCTTTTTAATGCCGCGACCCCCAATCGGTCGTTAGTCGAGGACTACTCAACCGGTCGTAAGTCGAGGACTACTCAACTGGTGCAGCACCGTTTGCAGAATGGGACTTTCGGCGGGCTCAGCAGGGCAGAGACAGCCTGGACAATTCCTATTGGCTTTTGAAAGCCAATAGAATTAGACTCTATTCAAGAGAGTCTGTTCTATTGGCTTTCAAAAGCCCATAGAATAAAAGGGAGTAGCACAGCTAAGGAAAAGGGGGAAAAAATGTCGGACTGCGTTGTTTGGCGACCCCCGTGAAATGGTCGTTCGACCCCAAATGGGGTCCCGACCCACAGGTTGAGAACCACTGTGCTAAACGAATGGTTGTAATCGAAGACAACCAGTGCCGGTTGACCTCAACTTACGACCACAACTGAGCCCCAAATTTCTGTCATTAAGTGAGACAGTTGTTAAAGTGAGTTTTGCCCAATTGTACGGCCTTTCTTGCCACAGTCATTAAGTAAATCACTGCGGCTGATACGCTACTGACCCAGTTGTTAAGTGAATCTGGGCTTTCCCCATCGATTTTGCCTGTCAGAAGGTCGCAAAAAGTGATCACATGACCCTGGGACACAGCATAAGTAGGAGACAGTTGCCAAGCATCTGAATTTTGATCACGTGATCCTGGGGATGCTGCAAAGGTCGTAACTCTGAAAAATGGGCATAAGTCGCTTTTTTTCTAGTGCCGTTGTAACTTTAAACGGTCACTAAATGAACTGTGGTAAGTTGAGGGCTGCCTGTACTTGGTCTGTTTTAGGACCATGAATGTAGGGGCGGCTTTTATTGTTTGCCAGACTGCAAAAACACTTGAGGCCAAATCTGTCTGTGGAACTGTGGGTTCTACGGCAGAGCTGGAGAAGCACCTTTTCGTGGAAATCAGAAGGAACTTCTCTCTGGTGCTTCTAAGGCAGCAGTTCTCAACCTTTTTATATGGCGACTCCCAGTCATACAGACGCGCCCCCATGCGCGGTGCGCATGCGCGGTGCCGCCCCCTGAGGGGGAAAAATGGCAGATCGCGTTGTTTGGCGACCCCCGTAAAATGGTCGTTCGACCCCAAATGGGGTCGCGACCCATAGGTTGAGAACCGCTGTTTTAAGGAATCCACCCAGGATCTCTTCTGTATCATTGCTTATGAACTGTGGATCATTGTTGATGAGCTGTGGTGGCGCAGTGGTTAGAAAGCAGTATTGCAGGCTAATTCTGCCGACTGCCAGCAGTTCGATTCTCACCGGTTCAAGATTGACTCAGCCTTCCATCCTTCCACGGTCGGTAAAATGACAACCCAGATTGTTGGGGGCAATAGGCTGACTCTGTAAACTGCTTAGAGAGGGCTGTAAAGCACTGTGAAGCGGTATATAAGTCTAAGTGCTATTGCTGTTGCTATTCTCTTTGTTAGACCAGACATATCTGGTTCCCTCAATCGTTCATCATAAAGTTTAGCCTCCAGTCCCCTGATCATCTTTCTCTGCACTCTTTCTAAGAGCTTCAATGTCTTCTTTGTATCATGTTGACCAGAACTGGATGCAGTATTCCAAATGTGGTCTCACCAATGCAGTATAAAGCACTGCTATCACCTCAGTGATCTTGATACTATCCCTCTGGGACTGCATTAGCTTTTTTGGAAGGTGCATCACACTGCCCACATATACCTAAGTGGTTGTCTCCGAGGTCACCTAAATCCCTCACAATTGCTACCATTGAGCCAGGTACCACCTATTTCAGGGGTAGGCAACCTCAGCTCTTTTATGACTCATGGACTTCAACTCCCAGCATAGCTGACTCAGGAATTTTGGGAGTTGAAGTCCATGAGTCATAAAAGAGCCGAGGTTGTCTACCCCTGACCTGTTCTATACTTGTACACTGAGGACTTTCTGACTCCAGCTCCTTCCTCAAACACTCACACACAGACACGCACACACAAAATGCACCCAAAGAGTTTGAACAAAACTGTTTTAGCTAAGAAACATGGGAAATAATTCTTAACACTTGAGCCGTGGTGGTGCAGTGGTTAGAATGCAGTATTGCAAGCAAATTCTGCCGACTGCCAGCAGTTCGATCCTCACCAGCTCAAGATTGACTCAGCCTTCCATCCTTTTACGGTCAGTAAAATGAGGACCCAGATTGCTGGGGGCAAATATGCTGACTCTATAAACTGCTTAGAGAGGGCCGTAAAGCACTGTGAAGCGGTATATACGTCTAAATGCTATTGCTTCTCCAGATCCAGCATTCTGTGCAGACTCGTGGAGCCCTGACGGTGCTGGTGATTGCTCACCGGATGCAAACGGTGGAGAACGCAGACAAGATTGTGGTACTGGAAGAAGGAGAGGTTGTGGAGGAGGGGACTCACACGGAGCTGATGGGCTGGAGAGGCCCCTACTACAGACTTGTGGAAAGGACCCAGGCAGAGTGACCTCTGGAGTTGCAATGGAGATGTGCAGCCACAGGATCCACTGATTTTGTAGATGGCAAATGCATGATGGGTGGCGGAGATAGACAACAGCACTCTCCTATGGGAAGAGAATGACCCAGAAGGACAAAGTAGACTGTTCGTCAGCTCTTGGCTAGTCAAGGGTGGCTGAATTGCAGCCATTTGCTAGGACAGTGATGGCAAACCTTTTAGAGACCAAGTACCCAAAACCTGCCCCCCACCCCTGGCCCCGCTCTGTCTGCTGGACCATCCACCACCTCCACGGCCTGCCACAGATCACCCAGGCAGCCCAGTAGCGCCATGGTGGCCACACCCTAGGCCTGTGCCCTGCAGCATCATCTGCGTGCGATGGGGCACAAGGGCGGAGTCTTATCCCCACTGCCCGGCTACCATGTCCTTGGCTACGCTGCTTTGCGTGGGCTGTGCCCAAGGGCGACTCTCCTCCGGTGGGGCTGCTGGTGAGGAGAGGGCCATGGGAGGAGGCAGGGATGGGACGACGGTGTGTGTGCCCACAGAGAGAGCTTCAAGTGCCGCCTCTGGCACGCATGCCATAGGTTCGCCACCACTGTGCTAGGAGATGTTGCTTTTCTTATCTGGGCACAATTCTTGTATTGTGTTAAGTAGCAACCTGGACCCTGGAAACTCCACTGTGGAAAATGCAGAATCCTGTTTTCAAGCAACTGTCTTGTTTAGTAAACACACCAATGTGCCAATTTTTCCTTTGTTTAAATTTGGCACGGGATAACTTTTTATAGAACTTACTCTTTTATTACACCTTTTTAATATTGGTTGCAGCATCTTGGCTTCCTCTTTTGTTTTGTTAAATAAAGTATCACTGTGTAGGAAGCCCCGACTCCCCAGATTAAAATATTCTTTATTCTTAATATTAAAAGAGGCAGGATATTATATTTTCCCAGAGGAGAAATGGAGAAAAATCTTAAGAAAGATAGAAAACAGCCCCAGTCTTTCTTAATAGGCCTCAAGTAGAAGCCTCAAGTCTTTAGAGATGGATATTTTGTACCTATTAAGAAAGACTGGGCTAATCTAATCGTAAACAAAACACCTTCAGCCCCCACAGCTGATGGGGTTAAAAAATTACATTCCTCCACCCAAATTCTAAGGGCAGGATATGATTTGTTGAAGGAAAAATCTTCATCAGAGTCCAGTCCAAGCTGTGAATAAACAAAATGGAGACTCCTTTAGAAAGAAGGTTGCAGTTTATTGAAAAGGAGAGCCAGACAGAAAGATGGCTCTGAGAAAATTGACCACATGTAGTAGGGAGTGGTGGGTTTTTATACCTTCTTGAGCTTTTGTTTGGAGTTGTTCCTATGGCATGAACTTTGACCTGAGTCTGAGTGTGCCCTTCTGGTATTCTAATAGTGATGGATTAATCCTATTATGTCCCAAAGGTCATATCCTGCTCCCCTGGGGCTGTGGCTGATGACTATGTCCTATGTTAGATTTTTTTGATGTGAGGGATTGTTGATTCTAGGGATCTTTGTCTTTCTAATCTCATCAGTTCCAATCTTCCTGGCTCCAATCTTTCTGACAAGATTATCACATCTGCATTTCTGCAGACCTGGTTTCTGTTTGGGGCAGAGAGACTTGGGGGAGGAATTATGCCTTTAAGATCCTATGAGGAAATATATTCTGCCTTTTTAATATTTCCCAAAATATTTCTTTTTCTGGATTCTTTCCATAGGTCTTTAGGACATAATAGGATTAACCCACCACCATTGACACAAGGCTCACTGCATTGCACAACTCCTTGGAGCATCTCAATCAGAGCCTTAATAAAGATCCATCCACTCACTCAGCCATTTTGTCAGCTGTCCCAGAACTGCATGCTGTTACTTGTTCTGCTCATTAATAAACCTTCTTTCCTAAGTAGCCCCCATTTTATTTCCAGGCTTGGGGTGATCCCTTTTAGTGCTAGCAAATCTGTATTTGGATAGAAGTCATACAGATAGGTCTTGTTTAATTTAGTTACAGAATCCCACAAAATGGTTGCTTCATTCAAATTTGTATAACTGAAAGTGATATTTCTATGGGAAACAGCATAATGGCTTTTAGTCCAATGGAAGTAGGCAATGAAAAAATGTATGTTTTTAAATTTTATTAATAAAATGTAACAAAAGATTGAAAGAATATATTTGTCTATCTCCTGTTCTTTGCTGTACTTCTTCAAAATCAGCCTCTTCTTGTTTTGAGCTTCCCTGGAATGGAACCTTCCATTTCTGCATTTTGCACATATAACAATTTGTATCTATAGCCCCAATGGCAACTGTTCAGAATTAACAGAATAACAGAGTTTGAAGAAACCTTGGAGATCTTCTAGTCCAGTGGTTCTCAACCTTTTTTAATGCCGTGATCCCCAACCGGTCGTACGTCGAGGACTAAACCAGTCATAAGTCGAGGACTACCCAACCGGTTGTAAGTTGAGGACTTTCCCTGCCCAGGAGCGCCGCGCATGCATGGTGCCACCCCTTGTGCCGGCCGAGGCGTAGCTGGCAAGCAGCAGAGACGGAGCAGGCCGACCACCAGCTGGGCCACCAGCTGGCCCAGCCCAAGGGAGGTAAGGCACCCGCCGGAAAAGGGGAAAAAATGGCGGACAGCCCTGCTTGGCGACCCCTGTGAAATGGTCGATCGACCCCAAATGGGGTCCTGACCCATAGGTTGAGAATCACTGTTCTAGTCCAACCTCCTGCTCAAGCAGAAGACCGTACAGTATTTCAGACAAATAGTTGTCCAGTCTCTTTTTTAAAAGCCTCCAGTAACAGAGCACCCACAACTTCTGGAAGTAAGTCGTTCCGCTGGTTTATTCTGTCAGGAAGTCTCTCCTTAGTTCTAGGTTGCTTCTCTCCTTGATTAGTTTCCATCCATTGCTTCTTGTCCTGCCTTCAGGTGTTTTGGAAAATAGTTTGATTCCCCCCCTCTTCTTTGTGGCAGCCCTCAAATATTGGAACACTGCTATCATGTCACCCCAATTCTTGGAGCCATTCTTCATATGTTTTAGCCTCCAGCCCTCTAATTATCTTTATTGCCCTTCTCTGTACTCTTTCTAGAGCAATGGTTCTCAACCTTTTTAATGCCGTGACCCCAACCAGTCGTAAGTCGAGGACTACCCAACCGGTTGTACGTCGAGGACTACCCAACTGGTCGTACGTTGAGGACTTTCCCTGCCCGGGAGTGCCACGCATGCGTGGTGCCGCCCCCTGCGCCAGCCGAAGCGTAGCTGGCAAGCGGCAGAGATGGTGCAGGCCGACCACCGGCTGGGCCACCAGTTGGCCCAGCCCAAGGGAGGTAAAGCACCCGCCGGGCCCCAGGCGCGCCAGCAACCCTCCCTGCACCCACCGGCTTCCCACCTCCCACGCCTGGCCCTCTTTTACTTACATTTTTAGTAGTTGCTCAGCAGGGAGGAGTGGAAACTTCCAGACAGCTCACCTTCGCTGCAGACAACTTGCAGCACCGTTTGCAGACTGGGGCTTTTGGCGGGCTCAGCAGGGCAGAGACAGCCTGGACAATTCCTATTGGCTTTTGAAAGCCAATAGAATTAGACTCTATTCAAGAGAGTCTATTCTATTGGCTTTCAAAAGCCAATAGAATAAAAGGGAGTAGCACAGATAAGGAAAAGGGGGAAAAAATGGCGGACTGCATTGTTTGGCGACCCCCGTGAAATGGTCGTTCGACCCCAAATGGGGTCCCGACCCACAGGTTGAGAACCACTGTTCTAGAGTCTCGTCTTTTTTATATTGTGGTAACCAAAACTGGATGCAATATTCTAAATATGGTCTTACCAAGGCCTTATACAGGTAATCCTCGACTTACGACAGTAATGGAGGCTGCCCATTTTGGTCGCAAGGCAGGAGGATGTTAATTATAATAATAATAGTAGTAAAGTTGGAAGGGACCTTGGAGGTCATCTAGTCCAACCCCCTGCTCAGGCAGGAAACCCTACACCATTTCGGACAAATGGCTGTCCAGTCTCTTCTTAAAAACTTCCAGTGTTGGAGCATTTACTGCTTCTGGAGGCAAGCTGTTCCACTGATTAATTGTTCTCACTGTCAGGAAGTTTCTCCTTAGTTCTAGGTTGCTTCTCTCCTTGATTAGTTTCCACCCGTTGCTTCTTGTCCTGCCTTCAGGTGCTTTGGAAAATAGCTTAATTCCCTCTTCTTTATGGCAGCCCCTGAGATATTGGAATACTGCTATCATGTCCCCCCTTGTCCTTCTCTTCGTTAAACTAGACATACCCAATTCTAGCAACCGTTCCTTATATGTTTTAGCCTCCAGTCCCCTAATCATCTTTGTTGCTCTTCTCTGTACTCTTTCTAGAGTCTCAACATCTTTTTTACATCGTGGTGACCAAAACTGGATGCAGTATTCCAAGTGTGGCCTTACCAAGGCATTGAAGAGTGGTATTAATACTTCACGTGATCTTGATTCTATCCCTCTGTTAATGCAGCCTAGCACTGTGTTGGCCTTTTTGGCAGCTGCAGCACACTGCTGGCTCATATTTAGGTGATTGTCTACTAGGACTCCGAGGTCCCTCTCACAGTTACTACTATTGAGCATGGTGCCACCTATGCTGTACTTGTGCATTTGGTTTTTCTTGCCTAAATGTAGAACCTTGCTTTTTTCACCATTGAATTTCATTTTGTTAGTTAGTGCCCAGTGTTCAAGTCAATTGAATCATTAAGTGAAAGATCCCTCATCCTGGATCACCCTATGCAGCATGTTCAAAGAGTTAAGGAGGTGATGCAGAGGGAAGGGAAAGAGCTGCCTCACTCAGCCCAGGAGTCCAGATCAGGTTTCAAATGGCTTCTTTTACTTTTAACCCTTCATTGCCTGTTCTCCGTGTCAGTAGAGTCCTGTTTCTCCAGCTCTGGTTTAAAATGTGCTTTTTCATCCAAGCAATATAGAAACTGCAAAGCACAAACTTTGTCTCATTGTGCTGTGTTGAGTTAAAGAGGCGATGCAGAGGGAGGGGGAAGAGTTGCTTTACCAGTCCAGGTCAGGTTTCAAACAGCCACTCTGTGTGACCCAGCAAGAATGGACAAGTACTTTCCTTCCCTTCCCCCATATCCTGATGTTGAAAGTAAAATCTTCATCAGTCCAGTCCAAGCTGGGAATAAACAAAATGCAGACTGCTTTAAAAGAAGATTGTAGTTTATTGAAGAGGAGAGCCAGACAGAAAGATGACGCTGGAAAAAAGTGACCACATGTAGTAGGGAGTGAGTTTTTATACCTTCTTGAGCTTTTGTTTGGGGTTGTTCCTGTGGCATGAACTTTGACCCGAATCTGAGCGTGCCTTTCTGGTAGTCTGATGGTGGTGGGTTAATCCTATTATGCCCCAAGGGTCATATCTTGCTTTCCTGGGGCTGATGACTAAGTCCTGTGTTAGATGTTTTTGGGAGTGAGGGATTGTCGATTCTAGAGATCTTTGTTTTTCTAATCCCATCTTCCTGGCTCCAATCTTTCTGACAAGATTATCACATCTGCATTTCTGCCACCTGGTTTCTATTTGGGGCAGAGAGACTTGGGGGGCGGGTGTTTCTGCCTTTAATCTCCTTTGGGGAAATATAATATTCTGCCTTTTAATAGTCCCCAAAATATTTCTTTCTCGGGGGGGGGCTGACTTCCCACACTGAGTTCTGCAGATCTTCAGAAGGTAAGCAAGGGATTGGGAGGGGTGGAACGGGGGGCAAAGCAGTGCCTTTGGGGACCCGGAAGTGTAAGGATGTGGGGGGGGGAGAGATAGCTAAGCTCTGCAAACTTCCGAATTCTACAGAAGCCACCAGATCATTTTTAAGTGTGAATGACCGGTTGGCTTCTGTAAAATTCGTAACTTTGAAAATGGGTCATACGTAGCTTTTGGGAGGTCTGTCGTAATTTTGAACAGTCACTAAATGTTCTATCGTACCGCGAGGATTACCTGTAAAGGAGTACTAGAATGTCACGTGATCTTGATTCTATCCCTCTGTTAATGCAGCCTAGGATTGCATTGGCTTGGTGGCTGCTGCTCATGGCTGGCTTATATTTAAGTGATTGTCCACTAGGACTCCAAGATCCCTCTCACAGTTACTGTTATGTCCCGAGCCTTGCAAACGGCTCGGGCGTTTGCGGGCAGTCCCGGGCAGGTGCAAAGCTGCCCGGGACCAGACAGGCTGTCGCCAGCCCCGTGCGCATGCGCGGGTGCTGGCGCGGGAAAAGTAACACATTTACCCGGGAAGCGTCTATATAAGAAGCTGGGAGGTTTTGGGAGCTGCTGAAGCCATCTACTTGTAAGCTGAACGCTGAATAAAGGAAACTGAGAACTTCAACTGCTTCTCGTGTCTGCTTCCCGCCAAGGACTCAACACTGGCGACGAAGGTGGGATGCCTTGCACTACCTGGAAAGAAAGAAGTGTAAGCTTACCCAAGGAGTCCTGAGCGGCGGAAAGGAACGGCGTCGACTCGGCAGCTGCCCGCCAATCCGGTGCGCATTCGGGGGTAGGCTGGCTGATAGACCCATCTCCTGAAGATCTGAAGATGGCGAAAATCGGAAGGCTTTCGGAATTCGACATCTCACATCCAGAGCGGTGGGAGTCATACGTAGCCAGGGTGGAGAACTACTTCAAGGCAAACCAAGTGAGGGAAGAGAGCTTGAAGGCTGCCACCCTGCTTTGTGTTTGCGGTCAAGACGCCTTCGACATCGCAGAAAACCTTGCAGCACTTGTTCCAGTAGAGTCTGTCAGCTACGCAGATCTGAAGAAGCTACTGAAGGAGCACTTCCACCCCAAGATGTCCGTCATCGCATGGCGCCACACCTTCGAGCAGAGGGATCAACGGCCCGGTGAGTCAGCCAAAGAATTCATCGCCGCATTACGGAAGGCCGCCAAGCACTGCGAGTTCAAAGACCTCGAAGAACGACTGAGGGACCGATTCGTGTGCGGGTTAAGGCATCGAGATCTACAACAGAGACTTTTCGCTAAAGAAGAACTGTCCTACCAAGATGCCTTAAGGGAAGTCACTGCAGAAGAAGCAGCAGGCGGCGCTGTCAAGAACATGCGGCCGATCAGAAACAGTCCAGAGGGTGCATCCGTGCACCAGGAAGACGCCCAAAGAAACTCCGAGGAGGATCCGGACGAGGAAGTCGACCGTCTCCACCCCACGACGGAAGAAAAACAGAAGGGAAGCTCTTCAGCTCCGCTCAAGTGCATCGGCTGTGGAGGTCAACACAGGAGAACCGACTGCAAGTTCCGCTCCACTACCTGCCGGGCATGCGGCAAACAAGGACACATTGCAGCTGTGTGTCTGGGCCGACGAAAGGTACAACCTCAGGAAGAACTGCGCCTGAAAGGTACCAGATTCCCCAGCCAGAATAGGGTAGGGTTTTGCGCTTCGCGAAGAAGCATCCTTAGGACAGGCATACACAAGCCCATTAAGAAAAAGCTGTCACTCAAGGTGAAGCTACAAGGGGTTCCATTATCTATGGAACTAGACACAGGGTCTGCCTTTTCAATTATCTCATTGCATACATTTAGGAAGATTTGTTCCGGTAGTGGAACTCAGGCCAAGTTAAGGCCTTCTGACATTGTGTTAACAGATTTTCAAAATTCAAGAGTGTGTGTTAAGGGGGAGGCCACCCTTAACGTGAAATACAAGAGTTTTGAAGGTCCACTAGACTTATTAGTAGTAGGGGGTGAACGAACGAGTCTCATAGGACTCGATTGGTTTGAGGCCCTGGGGATACATGTCACAGGACTCAACAGTTTACAAACACTCGACCTACAGGAAGTCTGCAAAGAATTTGCAGATGTTTTCAGCCCCAGCTGGGCACATTCAAAGGACCCCCTGTGTCCTTAAAGCTAGACCCCACTGTCACTCCCATTAGAATTAAAGCAAGAAGGGTCACTTTTGCTTTAAAGAGTAAAATTGACACTGAGTTAGACAAACTGATTCAACAGGGAATCCTAGAACCTGTTGATTCCAGTCCTTGGGAGACCCCCATTGTCACGCCTCTAAAGGCAAATGGGGACATTCGCATGTGTGCTGACTACAAATGCACTCTGAATAAGGCCTTGCAGCAACATGCCTATCCTGTTCCTGTGGTCAGTCATATTCTGGCCTCCCTCAAGGGGGGGCGCGTTTTTGCAAAGCTTGACCTAGCTCAAGCGTATCAACAGCTGCCTGTTGATGATGATGCTGCTACAGCTCAGACTATTGTGACCCACAGGGGAGCCTTTAAGGTAAAAAGGCTGCAGTTTGGAGTGAATGTCGCTCCTGGGAATTTCCAAAGCGTAATGGAAAACACACTACGGGGTATACCAGGGGTTTGCCCCTACTTTGATGATGTCTTAATTGCAGGAGACTCCACACACATTCTAGCTGAAAGGCTAAGGGCTGTTCTGTTAAGATTCAGGAAGTCAGGCCTCAAGCTCAAAAAAGACAAATGCAAGATGGGGGTGCCTTCTACTGAATTTCTGGGGTTCAAAATTGATGCTGCTGGGATTCACCCTGCTGAATCCAAACTAACAGCTATTTTAGAAGCACCTAGGCCAAAGTCCAAGGCCGAACTTCAGGCCTTCCTGGGCCTCCTGAATTTCTACAATTCTTTTCTTCCACATAAAGCTAGTGTAGCTGAGCCTCTTCACAGGCTACTAGACAAACAAGCAGAGTGGCAGTGGTCACAAACACATGAGGCTTGCTTTAACGAAGTCAAGGCCTTGCTCACTTCTAACAGTGTACTTGCACATTTCAACGAATCTCTTCCTGTGTGCATCGCATGTGATGCGTCCCCTTACGGGGTAGGAGCTGTCCTGAGCCACCTCAGTCTGATGGAACTCAGGTTCCTGTTGCATATTACTCCAGAACATTGTCTTCTGCTGAGCGCAACTACGCTCAGATAGACAGGGAGGCTTTGGCTGTTGTTGCTGGAATTAAAAAATTCCACGATTTTCTATATGGCAGGCATTTCACGGTCTTTACTGACCATAAGCCTCTGCTGGGACTGTTTACCACACGTAAGCAGACTCCCCAAATCATTTCCCCTAGAATGCTTAGGTGGTCTATTTTTCTGTCTGCATATGATTTGTCTTTACTCCACAAGCCTGGGAAAGAAATGGGCCATGCTGATGGCCTCAGTAGATTGCCTCTGCCAGTAGTAGAAGCTGACCCTGCGCCAGCTGTCAACATTCTATCAATCCAAGCCTTGCCCGAGCTCCCTCTTTGTGCCAGGGATGTTGCTGCTGAAACAGGTACAGATCACACACTTTCACGTGTCCATTCCTGGGTTTTGTCCGGTTGGCCTGAGCACTGCCCTAGTCCTGAGTTTCAGAGTTTCTGGTCCAAAAGAAATGAGTTGTCCCTTTCTCAGGGTTGTCTGCTTTGGGGAAACAGAGTTGTCATTCCCACCTCAATGAGGACTAGGGTCTTAGGATCCCTCCATGAGGGTCATCCTGGCAGTGTTCGTATGAAGGCCCTTGCACGCAGCCACTTGTGGTGGCCTGTTTTAGATAAGGATATTGAGGCTAAGGTGCATGCATGCCACCTGTGCAAACGATCTCGCCCAGAGATGCCCCAAGCTCCCGTGCATAAATGGGAGGAAACGCAGTCCCCATGGTCTAGGGTGCACATTGACTACGCTGGGCCCTTTCAGGGCCAGTTCTTCGTGGTCCTTGTTGACAGCCATTCAAAATGGCTTGAGGTTGTACCTGTCTCTTCCACCACCACTGCAAAGACTATTCAGGTACTGAGGGGGATTTTTGCTGCACACGGGCTTCCAGATGTCATCGTGTCTGACAACGGCCCTCAATTCACTTCCTCCGAATTCCAAGCTTTCTTACAGGCTAACATGATTTGTCATGCCACGTCTGCACCCTTCCACCCGTCCACCAACAGTATGGCTGAACGTATGGTGCGCATCACAAAGGACGCCTTGAAAAGACTCACCTACGGGGACTGGCATCACAGGTTGGCTGACTTTCTCCTTTCTTATCGCACCACGCCGTCCACTTCTACTGGGAGAAGCCCAGCTGAACTTCGCTGGGGGCGTCAACTTACTACTAAACTTGACCGGTTGCACCCGGACAGACTGCCTTCATCTACCTCACATCCTAGGGCACCTAGACATCTACTTGTGGGTGCCCCGGTTTGGGCTCGCAATTACGGGCCTGGTCATACCTGGGTCCCCGCTTCTATTTCCAGGGTCACAGGTTCTCTCTCCTACGAGGTTGCCCTGGACAACGGTCGTGTCCTGCGTCGGCACATCGACCAACTCCGCCCTAGGCGGGACTTTTCAGATGAGACTCCTGGGTCGTTTCCAGGGGGGGAGGGGGACCCTTTGGAGCAAAGGGAAGGGCACGAGCTGCTGCCCATCTCCACTGATGGAGCCACAAACGGCCCATCCCAGGGTTCCGCAAGAGCTCCGAACAAGAATTCTATGAGCCTACCTAACTACCAGGCATCCACGCCTACTCCAGCCAGGGAGTCACCCCGGGGGCATACTCACTTTCCACACACATCACACAGCACTCCAGTCACGGAGGATACCCGGGGGCATCCCAACAAATCATTCCCCGCAAGAGAGCCTTACCCCAAATTCTACAGGGGGTCAAACATACAGGGAGGTGGTCGAGGAACCAAGTCCCGACTACAACACCTCTAGCCCAAATCAGGGAGTAACTGAGTTTTGGGAAAGTACAGAAACCCACACAAGCCCGGACACAGAACGGGGTTCAGGGAATGGACAACCTCCTAACAGGTCTTGGATGGACCTAGGAGGTTCAACAGAGACGCCCAGCAGTGGCTATCACTTCAAGGGGCCCGAGGGTCTACAGCTAGGCAGGTCAACCAGGTCACAAAGTGACAGAAGCCCTGGCCTGACGAGGCCGGTGGGCAAGCAAGCAGGCCAGGCATTGGGGCACAGTCCTTGGAAGGCACCAAGGCAAAATAAGGAGAACAGGCTCACATCTCCCTCCAGTCAGGGAACTCATGCTAGTAACCCAGAGCGAGAAGGTCACAGAGAGCAAAGAAGTCTCCTAAATACTTAGAGGATTACATAACATTGATGGCTAAACAAAAGCCAGGTAACGATAGGAGCGCTGAGAAGCAGAACACTGCATAAAATAAATGATTATATGTTGGTAGTAGTTTTAGCCCGGGGGAAAGGGGTGTTATGTCCCGAGCCTTGCAAACGGCTCGGGCGTTTGCGGGCAGTCCCGGGCAGGTGCAAAGCTGCCCGGGACCAGACAGGCTGTCGCCAGCCCTGTGCGCATGCGCGGGTGCTGGCGCGGGAAAAGTAACACATTTACCCGGGAAGCGTCTATATAAGAAGCTGGGAGGTTTTGGGAGCTGCTGAAGCCATCTACTTGTAAGCTGAATGCTGAATAAAGGAAACTGAGAACTTCAACTGCTTCTCGTGTCTGCTTCCCGCCAAGGACTCAACAGTTACCACTATTGAGTCAAGTTTCACCTAATCTGTGTACCTGTACATTTGTTTTTTCTTGCCTGTGTAAAACCTTCCTTTGCTCTATACCAGTGGTTCTCAACCTTTCTAATGCTGTGACCCCATAATACAGTTCCCCATGTTGTGGTGACCCCCCAAGTGGGTGTGGCCACCAATAAGAGGGAGTAGGACAGCTAGGGAAAAGGGAACAAAATGGTGGACCGCATGGTTTGGCGACCCCCGTGAAATGGTCATTCGACCCCAAATGGGGTCCCGACCCACAGGTTGAGAACCACTGCTCTATACTGAATTTCATTTTGTTAGGTAGGGCCCAGTGTTCAAGTCTGTCAAGCTCCATCGGGATCTTGAGTGCACTGACTAGATTTTGGTGCACATTAAATTATCGAGTATCAATCGATAATTCATACTAAATATTGCTTTATTCAAACTCACATTAATTACGACCTACTGTGATGATTCCTCAGGGTGATTATTACAGCGTGTTAATTCCACAAAACGAAATGAAATGAAAAGATCATCTTTTGGGATCATTAACCACACTATTCCTCAGGAGAAAAATGACAGGAACAAATCTAATTAAGGAGTATTTAGAAATGCGTACTCCATAATATAAGCATGAAGTTACTGATGAATGGGACAAAAGCTACTTTAAAACAGAAATCAGCTGCAAAATACCTACTAAAGAAGGAGGGTTTCTTAACAATTGGCCAGTGCAACTATCCCTGCTAAATTCTTTCAAGTCAAAATAACGTGACTTGGACATTTCCCTAAAAAATATTCAAAAAGATCAAAATAACACAAAGAACAAGGTTCTACAGAAAACCCAGAAATGAAATGGATTGGGACCAGCGGTGGGATTCAGCCGGTTCGCACTAGTTCGGCAGAACCGGTAGCTAATTTTTTTCTTGCCCAGGCCCAGAACAGACTTCCAGAAGTGGCATCCATGCAGAGAATCGGCTGTTCACATATTTGAATCCCACCACTGAAAACCAAAATCATGGCATCCGGCCCTCTCAATTCCTGGCAAATAGTTGGGGAAGAAATGGAGGTAGTGACAGATTTTATTTTTCTGGGCTCCAAGATCACCTCAGATGGGAACTGCAGCCAAGAAATTAAAAGACACTTGCTTCTGGGGAGGAAAGCTATGGCAAATCTAGCAGCATACTAAAAAGCAGAGACATCACCCTGCCAACAAAAGTGCTTATAGTCCAAGCCATGGTTTTCCCAGTTGCAATGTATGGCTGTGAAAGTTGGACCATAAGAAAGGCTGAGCGCAAAAGAATTGAGGCCTTTGAACTATGGTGCTGGAGAAGACTCCTGCGAGTCCTTGGACTGCAAGGCGTTCAAACCGGTCAGTCCTAGAAGAGATCAACCCCGACTGCTCTTTAGAAGGCCAGATCCTGAAGTTGAAACTCAAATACTTTGGCCACCTAAGGAAGGACTCACTGGAGAAGGCCTAATGTTGGGAAAGATTGAGGGCAATAGAAGAAGAGGATGACAGAGAATGAGATGGCTGGATGGAGTCACTGAAGCAGTAGGTGTGAACTTAAATGGACTCCAGAAGATGGTAGAGGACAGGAAGACCTGGAGGAACGTTGTCCATGGGGTCGCGATGGGTCAGACACGACTTCGCAATTAACAACAACAACTGATTGGGACTGACACGGGCTACTCTTCAACACAACATACAGCCAAAGATATAAAAAGGCTGGTGGCAGATGCATCAAAGATTGTGAGATCTTCAGCAGTTTCAACTGGATGTTTTTTTATGGCAGGGCTTTTCAACCTTTTCACCCACTGTACCACTTTTAGGATATGGCAATATCCGAATACCACCAGTCGCCTAGCAAGGGGTCAAAAATTTGACGACCCCCCCCCCCAAAAGGAAAAAAGTGGCGCAGCAGTTAGAGTGCAGTATTGCAGGCCACTTTAGCTGACTGTGTTCAGCAGGTCAGCGGTTCAAATCTCACCGGCTCAAGGTTGACTCAGCCTTCCATCCTTCCGGGGTAGGTAAAATGAGGACCCAGATTGTTGGGGGCAATGTAAATATACATTGCTTACTGGTGTACACCGCTTAGAGAGTGCTTGCACTTAAAGCGATATATAAGTCTCATAAATAAATAAATAAATAAATAAATAAACTTACAACAGTTCGCTTAGTGACTGTTCAAAGTTACAATGACACTGAAAAAAGTGCCCCCTCAAGCCACAGCCGAGCAAGACAACTGCCTGCCCACCCGGCTGCGCTCTTCCTTCTGTCCAAAGTTTTTATTGTTGTGAGCATTTCTGTTGAGGATTGGCAGTGGGGGTGGGGGGGTGTTTGGTTTTTATTCCCCCCATCTACTGGGTGGTTGCAGCAAGTTTTGGTCACTTCACATGACCCTGGGACACTGTGACCGTCATAAATTTGAATCAGTTGCCAAGCATCTGAATGTAAATAAAAAGATCCTGGAGATGCTGCAACATTGCAGCTGATCAGCGCTTCTGGGCTCAGCAGAAGCACTAGGATCAGTGCTGCTTTCCAGCTGACTGGTGCTTCTTCAGGGCTTAGCAGAAGCACCAGGATCAGCGCTGAGCTCCAGCTGGACCCTGGCGCTGATCCTGGCGCTTCTGCTGAGCGCTGACAGCCTTGCAGCTCCAGCCATCTCTCGCTCAGGCTTGTGCGGTGCTGCCACTGCTTCAGTTCATTCCCCTCCACCACTCCCACTTTTCTAGGATGGTTGCGTACCACCTGCCAGGTGCCAATGTACCACAGGTAGTATCCGTACCACTGGTTGAAAAGCCTTGTTTTTATTCGGTGGTGATGGGGGCTCCATTTCCCTATCCATTGATCTGCAACCTTAACTTTTGTCAACCTCCCTGCAGGGTAGACCTCTTTTCTATCAAACATCAAGGCAAAGCAGGTCTCTAGAGCAGGGATGTCAAACAGCCGGCCCATGGGCCGGATCCGTCATGCCAAAACCGCGCCCACCCCATTGCTGGCAATGGAAAAAAAGTTGCGTGACGTTGCGAGTTTGACAGCTCTGCTTTAGAGAGTCCTTTATTGCTCTCAAGAAAGGTTCCAACAAATGGCCCTCCAATGACCGGTAAGGCTCCACCCCCACGCCACCCTGAATGTAGCCACCTACAGTCCTCCAAACAACAGCCCATATATTACAAAGAAAAGTCCGCAGAGCATGCTCACAGGGCAAGGTCCAGGGTCCTAAGTCCTGTCCAGGAAAAGGGCAAAGAAGGCTTTCACTCAATTGATTTATTTTTTTTTCCTCTAGTTTTTGGCTTATCATTTTCCGGTTTTTGAAGCGCAGTCCTTAAGGTTACCAAGAAAGGAGGTGACTAAGGCTCTACTATCCACCACTGGGACATTCTTTATTTTGGAGAAGAGTCAGGCTGAACCCCACTGGCCTTTAGTAAAGTCCTTGTTTTCTTTCAGACGTCCTTGAGATCGGGAGAGAGTTACGCCGAGAGTTTGTCCATTCATATCCCACTTTTATCATTTCCATGAAGAACTCAAGGCTGTGGACACACCAGATGCTCTTTCTTTGTCCTCCATTTTCCCCACAACAACCCTGTGGGGATAGGATGACTGGCCCCAAAATCACACAGCGGATTCTTGGGCCTGAGGCGGGACTTGAACTGACTGCCTCCTGGTTTCTAGCCTGGTGCCTTAACCACTACAGGTTGTCCTCGACCTATGTCCAGAATGAAGCCCAACATTTTTGTCGCTAAGTGAAACATTTGTTAAGTGGGTTTTGCCCCATTTTACGATTTTTCTTGCCACGGTTGTTAAATGAATCATTGAAATTGCTAAGTTAGTCACACGGTTGTTAAGTGAATCAGGCTTCTGCATTGACTTTGCCTGTCAAAAGGACACAGAAGGTGATCACGTGACTCCAGGACACTGCAACCGTCATAAATATGAACCGGTTGCCAAGCATCCAGATTTTCATCATATGACCACAGGAATGCTGCAGCGGTCGCAAGTGTGAAAAATGGTCCTAAATCACTTTTTTCAATCTTGTTGTAACTACGGTCACTAAATGGACTGTTGTAAGTCGAGGACTACCTGTAAGCTAAATTGAATGAATTTGCGGCTGACTGGTCTATCCTTGGTGGACATTTTTCTTTTGTGCATTATATTTATTGTCTTTTGTTCTTGCGTTGATATTTTTACTGTGTTGGCTGGCCAGAGCTGCTTATGTGAGCTGGGCGGTCATATATTCTAATTAAGAAATAAATTTCTAAAAGTTTTGAATCAGTAGAACAGGCTGAAATATCTACTGAATTCTTGCAAAATGCTTTGAAGTTTACTTTTTAAGCTTTCAAAGAGGGCTAGTCCAGAGGGAGGGGGATGACAGACCCCATCCTTTCCACTCCTCCTCGCCAGAAAGCATCCACTATAATATGGGGAACGTCTTTCCCATCAATCGAGGCTCTCCCCCCTCTTGGGCCGGGGCATCCGACTGGGCCCCTGAAGAGCCCAGAGAGGACCTCTCAGGCAGGAGAAGCTGCCCTCCTGCAAGGGGGCCAGGAGGGCTCCAGACGATCCCTGAGCTCCCGTCTCCCAAAGGGCCCCTGGATGAGGCCCAGAGACCAGCCACTCGGCCCTCAGCCTGAGGCAAAGGTGGATCTGAGGGAAAAGCTGCCTCTGTTGCTGCCAAGCCAAGACCAAGCGGCCATTTTGTGGAAGATCAGCTGGAGATGCTGGAGAAAGATCCGGACCCAGAAGCAAAATGGCTGCCTCCTCCCCAAGGAGCACACAGGAGCCCCCCCCCTCACTTCTTGCTCCTTCCAGGTTTTGCCTTGGTTCCTCCCCTTCCTCCCACTCAAAGTGAAATTGGTTTTTCTGAGCAAAACGAGAATAAAATCCTATTTCCAATCTCTTCAAACAGGCAGCAACTCAGGTAAGAGGGGAAAAAACCCATTTATTTTCAGCAAACAACTTTGACAAACTTATAATCTAAGTGCAATTATTAAAGGAGCCAGCAGCCCGGCTGTGCAATGGATCTCATGCTCTGTTTTTCTAAAGCATGAAAATCCATAAATGACAATCTATTAAAAAAAATCAGAGTCTGAATGTTTCACTCGTTATACTGATTATCTGTCAAACTTTGAATGATCAAATATATGTTCAATTAACTGTGCAATAATCAATTAAAATGCATGAACGATTTTAGTGACAAACATCTCAGGATGCAGGCTTCTTCTTTTAGTAATAGTTTCATAGAAGATAACATTTAAACTTATAAAACTAACACAAGGAAAAAAAGAAATACCCACCTTTATCCCCAAAAAGTATAATGAAAATTAACAACTTATAAATCTCTCTTAAAATAAAACCAAGAAACTCTTCATCCTCTCCCTCACCCCATTCCCTATAAACCCATCTCTGAAACCTTATCTCTAACCTCTAATCTCAATCCATTAAGATCAATTAGCAAAAGCCCATGAAGGGTTATACAAAATACTTATTAAAACCCATGATCTACACAAGCATTTAAAATCTTTTGATTCCACAATTAGTAACATATATTTTTTTTCCTCCATTCCTCAATCATAGTAAAAAAAGGTTACTGATTCTATAATAAAAGCAAAAATGAAAGACACCAAATATATCTTGGACCCAACATGCTGGAAGGGCCTAATCCACAAGAAGGTTGATCCTCAATTCTTTCCTCACTCCTAAGGCTGGGAGTGTCCATCGTGCTGCAAAGAGGATGGAAAAAGCATCCAAGGGTTAGTTCTATCCAGACAGTCGGAGCCTGAGAGATGCCAGAGGATAAGAGTTGGGGGGCAGGCAGACCCCTCCCCAGAGCCCTCATGCCTCTCCCCCAAATTCCTTCCCTTGCAGTGTTTGAGTTGAATATAAGAGGGAAGACAGTTTCCCCAAAATATCTTCCTTGGACCTCAAAGCCCTCACCTCCCTCCCTCCCCCCCCCAATTCAGCCTCCATGAGGGCCACTCACCTGCCAGGGGGCTTCTAAACCGGGGTTTTCCCTGCATTGGAGAGAAAGACACAAAGTGAGTCTCTGCCTTGTCTGGATCCTCTGAGGATCTCTCTCTTCACCATTCTGCAGTTTCAACAAACTCTCAGAGGAGACCAGCCTTTTTATTCAATTATTATTAATCTTCTGTGTCACCCATTTCTCTCCAAGGTGACTCTAGACAGCTTCCAGTACAATTCAATAAAATGCCATGTAGAACATTTAAAACAATAAATTGAAAGACCAGATTCCCCCACCAGATCACGTTGCCATTGCTCTGACAAGAAGATCCTATCCGGTGTGTGACTGCTGTCCTGAGCCAGGCCCAAGATGAGCCTAAGATCAGGCAATCCATCATATCTGTCTGTCTGCCTATCATCTATTTATCTATCAAATATTAAACTTCTATGCCACCATCTCGTCAAGGGGACTCTAGACAGCTTACAATAAAATTCAATAAAAAGCTAAGTAGAATATTTAAAACAAGAAACACCAGATTCCCCCCCACCAGATCACGTTGCCGTTGCTCCGACAAGAAGATCCTATCCGGTGTGTGACCGCCGTCCTGAGCCAGGCCCAAGACGGTCTGGGAGAGGCCCATGGCAGCCGTGAACTCCTGGGCCTCTTCTGAGGGGAGGGCAGATTGAAGTCTCCCAGGACCAAAAGCCTGAGGAACTCCCTGCCAACACTAAGATGGCCCCCAGCGGCTGAGGGAGGGGGGGGTGCCCAGGTAGCAGGGAGGCTGGTACAGCAGCCACAAGCCCAACTGATCCCGTAAGCCCAGATTCAGAAACGGGGAGTCACAACCAGAAACGTGGGGATCAAGGCCCCCGAGGGCCCAGAGGGATTCTCAGAGGACCACTGCCCCCCCCACCTGCCCTGCCCCGGGGTCTCAGTTGGGGCCGAAGCCTAAACCCCAATCTATGAGAGGAGGAACACCCCCTCCACTTCCAGAATCAGCCAGGTCTCAGCTATGCCAGCAGGAGAGTCTCTAACCACTGGGGATCATGGGATCGCCGGTGATTCCCCCATTTCCCACCAAGGAATTGAGGGCTCTCTCTCCTCCAAAGGGGGCCAGGCTTCACCAGGCAGACTCTGGGCTGCCTCCCCTGCCTGAATCCCACAGGGAGAGCTTCTCTTCTCCACCTCAGGAACAAAGCAAGGCAAGGAAAGTGGATTTTGTAAAAAAACCCCCAGCCGGCTTTCATGCCGAAGGTGTGTAGAGATCCAGCCAAGTATAATCTTTCAAAATATAGTCTTTTACGCATAATCAATCTCTCAGGTATAGCAGCTATTGTCCATTTATTTTTGCTTGCTTTCTGTCTGTGCTCCATTGCATTCCAAATTGTGCTGACCAAAGAAAATGTTTCCGTTACTTTAAAGCAGTGTTTCTCAACATGGACAATTTTAAGGCACGTGGACTTCAACTCCCAGAATTCCACAGCCAGCAATGCTGGCTGTGGAATTCTGGGAGTTGAAGTCCACGTGCCTTAAAATTGTCAAGGTTGAGAAACACTGCTTTAAAGGGTGTTGTTTCAAGGGACAGCCTAGCTAAGAAATTGCCATCACTATCCTCTCTCCTCGGATGGTAAATCTTTCCCTTCTCGATTCTCTGCTGTGGCTTTAAAATATGACAGCTCTCTCTTATGCTATGGTGTGTTCAAGATTAGATAGGCAGAAATGTAAGGCCAGGATAGATAAGGAGATTCAAAGGAACTTTTTAAATGCGCAGAAACCTTGTGATGTTTGTTGGTTTATAAAAAGCAGAAACTTGACTTGCTCTCTGCTCTCCATCTCCTCTGCTGTCTAAAGGAGAGTGGAGTGCCCAGCATATATTCTTTCATCAAAGAAAATAAAGCTGTGTTCAGAGGCCTCCTGTTCAGAGTCTCATTGGGATTTATTTGTCATCTGAGCTGGAAAACCTTACAGGTGGGACTAGAACTCACCGTCTCCCAGTAAGTCTCACTTGGTGCCCTCACCAGTTAATGAAACTGACTCTATTTTAATTATTTCAGCAGAACCAGACCCAGAGGGAACACAGGGAGGATGAATTAATGGGGGGAGGAGGGGGGGGGGCTTGTAGAAACTTTTCCTCTCCCCCCCCCCCGTCCAAAGTCTGGCAAAGGGACAGAATGGCTGAAGCAGCAGCAGCTCCCTCCAACTCACCCTGGATGTCGGATCCTTTCTCACTTGCTGGAAAAGAGAGAAAGAAAAAGAGAGTGAGGAAGTTCACTCTGTTGGCCTGATAGGTGGAGAAACTCAGCTCTTTCTGACTCCAGCTCTCTCCCTCTCTCGCACACACACACAATCCAAGACACACAAATACATGGAGAGAGTTTGAACCAGACAGTTTGGGCTAAAAGGCACAGGAAAGAATTCCTAAAATTTATATGTGTATCAACGCAGAGTAATTGTTCAGCAGTTCTTGAGCTTGAGGGCAGAGCTGACCTTAAAAGATACACACGGCTCCAAAGTCTCTTTTTCTAACCAGTTCGTACTCAGAGAGCCTTGTGATGGGAGACCAAGAGGAGATCCAGTTGGCATTCCCCCAAAGCTCCTTGTCTCTCAAAATGCCCCCTTTCGATCCCAAATTTTATGGAGCTTCTGACTCTCATTTCACCGAACCTTTCCTTTCCGCCCACTTGGGAAACAGAGCAGCTTCTCAGCCAGAGGGACCTTCCACCAGCTGGGCCTTCTCCCCTTCTTGAGGGTTCCTTGTCCCAGATGTTTCTCCTTGGGGACCCCACTTCCAAGAACAGCCTAGCTGGGATGAAAACGGGGCCCACCTTCCCCAGACTGGTTCTTAGGAGGAAGAGAGCATGCACATCTCACACACACACACACACACACACACACACACACACACACACACACACCCTCAACTAATGGTGCCTCTGCTCTAAGTTGGAGATTATACTGTATGTAAAGAGGACAATTCACTCACTTGGTGCTTTTTTGTAGCCATGGCATCTCTCTGCAAAGACAAAAATCAGTGAAAGCTCGAAAGAATCCACCAGAGATCATACAAACTCTTCTTAAGAGGAAGAACCCCAGGAGGTATTTTATAGTCACTTTGTCTCATTAATAAAGACAGAAAGATTTTCAAAAACCGAATATATCTCCAGATTTGCCCCAAGGGAGACCTGCTGCCTCTGAGATGGAGGGAGGGACAGGGGGGAAGCAGCAGCAGCTGGGAGGGGAGGAAGATTTTCATGGAAATCCTTCTCTGCTGCTCTTTGACCAAAGACTTTGAAAGGGATGGAACTGGGATGCCTCTTCCCAACTCAGAAGAAGGCGGGACTGTCCCAACCTCAGACTCAGCCAAGTCAAGACTGGAGTCCCAGCAAGAGGCCGAGATCTCAGAGGCTCCCCAAGGGCTGGGAAAGCAGGACAGGAGGAAGCCCTGAAGAAGCTCCCCAAAGGGAGAGACTTGGGAGGAACCTCCCCATCTTCCTTCCATCACCCAGAAAAGGAGACTTACTGAAGAATACATAGATCCCAACAACAATCACACCCAGCAGGACAAGGCCAGCCACAACGCAGCCGATGATGATCCCCAGGCTGGATTTTGATTCTGAATTGGGAGAAAAAGCAGATAATTGAAGGAGAACCCCAATATCCCAATTAGGGGAAGAGACCTAAAATAGCAAAAGCTGAAATTCTCAAAATTAAAAACTTCTATGGGTTCCTCTTCCTGTCCCTCTAAGGGAAGCACGAAGGCTCCTTGCTAACCACCCTTAGGGGACGTGTCCCCCTCATGCTGCCTCCTTCTCTCCCCAGCCCAGCATGAAGGCAGCTGAATTCATCCTCAGCTTTTCCACTCCAAAGCAGCCCTTTGCCACCTTGCGACTCTCAGCAGCTTACAAAACAAAAACGTCACCAACACAATCTTGGTGAACAATACAATAACATTTGTTGAACAACAGTTTTTTGTTCTGTTTAGAGGCTGCCCCAGTTTGTCATAATTTGAGCAGCTCTATACGTTATGTTTTTTCTTCAGTTTGAATGTTTACATTTTATTATTTAAAGTAAAAGAATTCATATCACCTAGCCTTTTTTAAAATATACACTTTCATGTCCTTGGCCAGTCCAGAAAAGGCAAAAAATTATATTTTGTGCTTCCAGAACTCAGCATGAAAAATGGAATATGGTGACATCCAACTTCTGGACGGTCCCAGAAATGGCAGAAACAGAAGAACAGATTTTGAAGGGACCTTGGAGGTCTTCTAGCTCAACCCCCTGCTCAAGCCTTCTAGACAAGTGGCTGTCCAGTCTCTTCTTAGATGCCTCCAGCGATGGAGCACCCACAACTTCTGAAGGCAAATTGTTCCACTGGTTAATTGCTCTCAGGAATTTTCTCCTTAATTCCAGATTGCTTCTCTCCATAATTTCCATCCACCATTTCTTGTTCTGCTCTCTGGTGCTTTGGAAATTAAATTGACCCCCCCCCTGTTCTTTGTGGTAGCCTCTTAAATAGTGGAATACTGCTATCATGTCCCACCCCCATTCCTTCTTTTCTCTAGACTGGCCAAACCTAAAACCTGCAACTGTTCTTCATATGTTTTGGTCTCCAGGACTTTAATCATCTTAATTGCTCTTCTTTGCACTTTTTCCCCCAAAGTCTCAACATCTTTTTTGTAATGTGGTGACCAAAACTGCCTCCAAGTTGCACTTTGTTGTGGGTGCTCCAGTGGTTTATTGTTCTCACTGTCAGGAAATTTCTCCTTAGTTCTTGTTTGCTTCTCTCCTTGTTTAGTTTCCATTCGTTGCTTCTTGTCCTGCCTTCAGGTGTTTTGGAGAAGAGCTTGACTCCCTCTTCTTTGGGGCAACCCCTGAGATATTGG